>NC_058410.1:144069332-144070572 GCF_002201575.2 Neomonachus schauinslandi | reverse complement strand
CCCCCGCCACCTCCCCCCACAAGCAGGAGAGATCTCCCAAGGTTTGGAAAGCTAAAGGAGCAGCAATAAAGTGCAAAGAGGAAAGTGACCCGAAGAGCAAAAATCTGGTTTTTCAATTCACCTTCTACTGAATTTTTACTAGAGGACAAAGCAAACGCACACAACTCCGAGTTCACATGGAGGATGCTGACGCAAAGAAATGTGCTTAAGATAAGGAACATGATCTTATAGCTTTTATTGTTACATTAAAAACCAATAAGTAAATAAAGAGTTGATCTGCCTTGTCGAAAGATGCAGCTCTCCTTTCTGCAAAAGAAAAAAAGAAGAGAAAAAGCGTCTTTCGAGTCTTGCTCAGATACATGTTTGTACAAAGCAGGTCAATGGACTTCAGAAGCAACAAAGGGTAGTAAGCTGGAAGAGAGGCATGGGAGGGTTGTAGGGTCCGACGGAGAAAAGATAAAGGCCCAACTCCGAAGTCGCCCTGGTCTCGCCTTCTTTTGTCTTGGATTTAGGACGCCTTAGTTCTTTTGGGACGGAGAGGGGTCAGAGGCTGTCGAGGGGGCAGACCCCCCAGTCCTCGCGCCCCGCCGACGCCAGCCTTGCCCTCGGGCGCCACCACGCGTCCGCGAGCCGCACCGCAGCGCCGGATGCCGGACGCCGCTCGCGATCGCGGCTGGGGCGAGCGCCGACTAGCGGAGGCCGGGCGGCGGGGCCGCAGGGTCCGGGTCCCCAGGGCGGCCCCTCCCGGGCTAGGGCGGCTCGCCGCGCAGGAGAGGGAGCCCCGCTCGGGACTTCTAGCGGCCGCTGCCGTCAGCGCGAGGACTCAGTTTTCCCGGGAGGAAGCCGGTTCGGCTGTGTCGGCACCGGGAAGTCTCTCTTCTCTTTCTTTGTGGAAGAAAAAGCGTCTGTCCCAACCTCCGGGCGGGCAGGTGCCGGTGGAGCCTGGCCAGGCATGACTTTAACACGTTAAGTAAAGCACGCGCCCCCACACGGCCGGTTAGCTCAGTTGGTTAGAGCGTGGTGCTAATAACGCCAAGGTCGCGGGTTCGATCCCCGTACGGGCCACGTGCGCGCCCTTTTTCCCTTTCCGTTCGCCACGCCCGCGGGGACTCTGCTGCCTCCCCCCGGGGACGGAGGGCCCAGCGGCGCCGCTGCTGAGCGGTGGGGGCGGAAGCTTTACTTTATTGAAAAAAGAAATCGCGTCGGGGGGGCCGGGGAGAGGTGCTGCCTTTCGGGACGG
>NC_058410.1:144037208-144068932 GCF_002201575.2 Neomonachus schauinslandi | reverse complement strand
AGCGCCCGCCGCGCCCCGCCCCCGACGAGCCTCCTCGCGCGCCGCGCGCCGCGCCCCTCGCCCGACCCGCAGGCCGCCGGCGCGCTCGCTCTTCCTCCGGTTTCGGAGTCTGGGGCTACCACGAAAGCGCCAGTCGCCGTCCCGGTGAAATAATACCGTGAGCAGCGTCTCGAGCATGGTGCCGGCGATGCAGGAGCTGCTCGGGAATCCGAGGAAGCCGGGCCTCCACGTCAGGAGCGGTGACGAGCCCAGTTAAAGGCAGAGAAACCTCT
Organism: Neomonachus schauinslandi; assembly: GCF_002201575.2. Taxonomy (NCBI): domain Eukaryota; kingdom Metazoa; phylum Chordata; class Mammalia; order Carnivora; family Phocidae; genus Neomonachus; species Neomonachus schauinslandi. The sequence continues at coordinate 144,068,660 of NC_058410.1, read as the reverse complement.
TTAAAGAATTGACAAAGGGCACCCGCCTGTCCCCAGAGACTTGTGCGAGGACTCGACCGGCCTTTGCGGACTTCGAGGCTGCGGGCGCCGCCCGGCTCGGGCCCGCTCGCCGACCGCCCGCCGGGAAACGGACCCCTCGGCCGCACCCCTGCCGCAGGGACCGGGGCCTGCCGCGCCTTCCTGCTGGCCTGCGGGGCCCGGGGTCCGTTTTTCTCGGGTGAGGGAACGGCTTCGCGTGGTCGGTAACTAAATGGGTGCGTCCCGCACCTGTCCCCGCTCACCGCTGCCTCCCGGCTGTAGCGCCTACTCTTAGTCTCACAGGTATGCTCCCTGATTTCCTTCGGGCGTGGACATGTAAATACGAATATCCGTTTTCTTTCTAGGTACACAAAATGTCACATTGTACACACTATTTTGCATCGTGCTCTTTTCACTTGATGTGTCTGGAGGTATTTATTGATCAGCATATACTGAGCCGTCAAACTATACAGGAACAGCCTCTTTTCAAAGGAGTCGCTCCAGCTAGCCAGAAGTTGGATCTGGACTTTTAAATCCATTTTACCCCAGCCTCAGGAAGTCTACAGGCAGGGCGGGAGATAGGGCAGGAACAGGACACCTTTAATTTTCTGTTATAATGTGAATAAAGCACTTTCTGTGTGAAGCCATATGATATTTCAAATAGTACTAAGGTAGGAGCTCCAAAACACACTGCTGATCAAAGGAAATAATGTATAGATTGGTTCAAAGATAGTTTTCAGGAAAAGGTAAAACTGTGACTCAGAGAGATACAAAAAAGAGCATGTTGTTACACAATAACATATTTGCAATTGTTTTAGTTCACAAAAGCGAAGTCTACTAAATTGTTACAACTCACAGCGTAGGCGGAGGAAAGAGAAAGAGCTTCTTTGTAGATCTAGAAGATAGAGCTCTGTACCAGCATCAGCAATATTCCAGACAAACACGACAGTTATCCCTCAGTCAGTCTTCTGTAATTCTTGCTCCCCTGGGTCTTGAGTTAACAGTTGTAAGGGTAAATGGAAATTATTTTCTCTGTTTATATAGAGAAAAGTTGTTCCTTGCAGTGTTTCCTTGGTTATGTAGTCAATCTGAGTCCTTACTCGAATCTTCAGAATAGAGATAAATGTCTCTATGGATTAAGTCCGGTCTTCAGTTTTTACAGTGTAGAATATTTCTAAGGTTGTGGGCCAAATAACCTCTAGATATATAAAAATGTACCCGCCAGAATTAGGTCAGGGATCTCTCAGGAGCTTGACAGGAGACCCACAAGGTGCAGCACTTTGCTTCTCAAGGAGATAAGGAGAAGTCAGTATTCTTTCTTCAGCTTTGCTGTAAACAATGAGTCAGATTGTATCATAATTTTGTTGTCACTTTGATGCTACTTTATATACATGTAAAAACGCTAATACTTCATAAAGTGTTTTCTCTCTCTTCTATCGAAAAGGAGGCATCTTTCTGCTGGCTGAGTCATTTTATTTCCCCAAAACAGTTTCATGAACCCATGAGCTTCTTGAGCAGAATTCTGGAAATCCAGACTCAGTAGAATGGTTATGGTCTGAAAGTTGTTGAATCCAAGCCATCCAGAGTCTGTAACCAAATGTATCTAGTATAGTCATCTTTTCCTCTGAAGCTCTGAGATGGTCTTTCTTTGTTGAAGATGAAGCTGATTGCAAGTGCTTTCCCAACAAAATAACTATATAGAGAGATGACAAAAGATTTTAAATGGTTGGGATTGATTTATTACTTATAATTCTCCGAGGCAAAAGGGCTGATGAGAATTCATGATAAGAATAATGCCACTAACAAGGAATTTTGGTTGTTTCTGTGGCATGCAAAACAAGATAACAAAGCCAATCCAAAACAAGTTCTAGACAAAATAGTTGTAGACATTATGACCTTCATATTTTCAAAGAAGATTAAAAAACACTGCATTTAGTTTATAGAAGTGGATGAACATAATTTCCACAGAGAGAAAGTCTTGAAATGGACATATGATAATCCTGAGACACCATATGCCACAAATATACAAGTCACGTAGTAAAAATATACCAAGACTATGTCAACAGTATGAAGCAAAGAGGCCTGGTAAGTCTGGAGTAGGTTCTACATATCTATACATTAATAAGACTTATTAATAATTAATAACTGTGGTAAGTCCTCAATTAAAACTCAGTAGCCCAGAAGATGCTAGATTCAAATTAAAGAAATAAAGTTGCGACCAAGTTAACATAAAAAAAAAATAGCTGGAATTATGCCTGATTGCATTCTACCCCTGTTGTCTACTGTCAGACAAAACAACACCAGGATTTTATATGTTGATAGAAATATCTCATGTACAGTAAGAGCATTGATAAATCCCCAGGAATTCCCCATTCAGTGTACAATTTCTGAAATACTTACATTAACATTTTACCCGTGCAAATTTGACTTAGGGAAGACTAAGCCTTTCTCCTCTTCTCCTTCCTCCTTCTTCTCCTTCTGATTTTCAACTCTTCCTGTGCAACTCATCAATAGTAACACATCAAATAGCCCTGGTTCTTTCCAGCATCTCTCTTTTTTGCAGGGTGAAAGAACAAACCTTTATGATTTTCCAGGTACCTCCTGGGAAGTCTCAAAGACAGCTGTAGGTGGAAAAGATATCTTGAAAGTTTTATCGTACATTTAGGATTTGATTTGGGGAAGGTAAAAATTAAAAGCTCTCAGGACATTTGAACACTTAGGAGAGGAATCAGATTATGATTGCTGGGGAAAATATTTGGCTACTTGTTTCAAAGCTACAGTAAAACATTTTAAAATAAGCATAGAAGGTAACATGAGTGTAAAGAACTGTAGCTCATTCCTATGTGAGAAACCTTTGTTGTCTTCAATAATTAAAGACAGCACAGTCAGCATAAACTATAAAAGGGTATTCTCTAAAATACAGAATATTTGCTCTCCAAGAAGATGACACAAGGGAAAACCAAAAGGGACCCTGTCATATTATAGGGGAAGGCAAGAAGCAGTAAACCAAAGAAACAAACACATTGAACTGAAGCAAACTTTCCTAGATTTTAACACAGTTCATGGCTTTTCAAACTCAGGTATTATAAATGAGGATAAATAAACTTAATTTTCAAATTCTGTCCTTCGTTATGCTCTCCCCCATCCTGGAACACTTTGACACTGTATTTCAGGACTGGCTTCAGGAATCCACAAGGTTGGAACTACTTTCATACTATTACCAAGCTGTTATCAACATGGATTGTGTTCCACTTTGTTAACTTCAAATGAGTTAATAAGTAGGGATTGTAAACATTTGTGTTGGAATTGTTTGTAATGGAACAAACATTCCAAGTTTGTATTTTAGACACTTAAACCTCTGAGGCATAGTTTGTCCAGTTGTTTACAGTGTTTCTCAACAGCAGTTTTCCAGTGTAAAGGACCCTGAAATACCAAACTTCCGACTGTTCCCCCAGGTGAGTGGACCGGCCCATCGAAGCATGAAAACAAGGAACAGGAGGCTCTTGAGATGTAAGAGAAATATTCGGCCAGTTCCAGCATGTAAATAAATAGATAAACAAACCAACCATTAACAACCATATTTCAGGATTTGATTTATAAATCTGTTAAAACCCAAGGCAACTACTTATAAACTGCCAGATATCCTTATTTTCAAACATTTTTCCTTTCGTGTGCAGCCTTTTTATTTGCTTATTTTGAACTGCCTGCCTTGCTTTCTTGAATTTTTTAAATCATTATCTTTCTAAGAAGATTTCACGTCAGCCCACTATAAAAAAAAAAAAACTTCACTGAATCTGTTATCTTGCAAAACTTAAAATGTATGTTCTGTCTCATCTTCTGTCCTTCCTCCTAACTTCCTTCCTCCTTCTCTTCCTAAGTTTGGCAAAAGACATAGGAGAGAGGATTCAACTTCCTTGTCCAGCACCCAGGCTGTGAGGGGGGTCTGGGGATATATTAATGATGATATTAACAGTGGAGAAGCCTCCCTTTAATCTGTTGTGAGTTGGGGGCAACCAACAGTGTTCTGCGGGCAGGTTTGGCTCCTGGTTGTCCCGCTTCACGATTCAGACAAGGATTGACAGGTACCTGAGCATGTCTGTTCCTCCCTGACGGAGTTTTTGGTGGGTAGAGGGCAGGAATAACACTTTAATATATGATCCGTAGGTCTAATGGTATTTTCACCCTTCCCTGGATTTAGTTTCTGCAAAGAGAGAATACTGCAATATGAAAGTTACATGAGGCTTGTAACTGACGGGGGAGGAAAGACATCTCCCTTCTGCCTTTCTGAAATCTTAGCTGAGACCCCTGTAAAGAAAGATTAAGAAGGGGAAAACAAACTGAATTTTGTTAACACGTTTATTCCAGGTATAGGAGGGAGACATCCGGGGAAAGATGAGTAACTGTCGAGGTGGCTCAGAAGTCCAGCTCCTACAGCATCTTTACCAAAGGACAATAAATCCGCCCGGAGTTGATGTAACAAAGGGAAGGCAGATTGCCAAGGGCAAAGATAGAAGCTAGTTAGTGAAGTTTCTGACTTCATTGCCGGGCTGATAGGCTCTAAAGTTGTCTCTGGGGAGTAACCTTTGTCTTTCCCGGTAGAGAGGGAAGAAGGGACCTCTTTGTAAACGTCTGTCCTGCTTCTAGGCAGGTAGGGGGAGGGCAGAGAACTTTTGGGGAATCTGCTTCTTCTCACTTGCTTTCAGCTCGCAATAATCCATATGCCAAAGTGGCAGATTTTGGGGTGGTATCATCTGCTACCCTTCACCGCCATGTTTTTGTTCACATTCCTTTGAAAGTTGGGAGGGGCAGAGGTGCTGGGAATAAAAGGAAGATGAAACCAGGTTTACTGTGGAGTGTAAGTGGGATTTCAGGCACGGGGCGGGACCAGGTGAAAGACAGTGCCTCTCAAGGAGCTCCAGTCATAACCTTTGAAATCTCTGTACAAGACGGAAAAGCCCAGAGCGTCGGCCAGTGCCACCCAGGCCTTTTAGCTTAGCTTATGATTTATTTCTGCAAAAGTTCATTGAGCTCCGGTCTTGCCCCTTACACTCAGATGCACAAAGATGACAGTTCTTAGGGTTGCCCAAACCAGAACGGTGAGAGTGTAAATGTCCCCCGTGCTCTCTTACTTGTCTTCATAAACTATGAGTCTGACAAACCGGATGCCATGGCTTATTAATTCCTCATCTGACACTGACAACCAAACTCTGTCATTTAGCTGAAAATATTGGCCGTCACAGATTTAGAGGTTTGGAGACTGAACTTCCACGACAGAATGTGAGATGTTGCTTTCTATCACCTACTGCAAGATAACTGGTGCTCGGTTCCTAACCTGGTCTTACCTATCATCAGCAAAGCCATCGCTTTGATCAGCTATGGAAACGTGACTCATTTTCCCTTCACCCCAGTCCCTCATCATGTGATGCAATCACCTAGCAAGAGACTCTCCTCAGCTGGAATAACAATTGAACACAGGCTCTACCTGCCATATACATTCTTCAAGGCGACTCCAACATATTCCAAGGCAACGACACTGTTGAAAATAGAAAACGAAACAAAGAAGGCCCCGCTGGGATTCGAACCCAGGATCTCCTGTTTACTAGACAGGCGCTTTGACCAGCTAAGCCACGGAGCCCCTTTTTGCGTTTATGTTCAGTTATATCACATTTATACCATTTTCTGTGAAATGTAGAATTTGTCAGAAATTCATTTGATTTTGTGACAAAGAGAAGGTATCTGTGTTTCTGAGCTTTTACTAAAACAGAAACTTCAACATTTAAAAAATGCATTCTTCAATGCAAGGTTTTAAAAATTTCAAAATAAAAAAAAATGGGTTACATTCCTATTTTATGGCGACTATCGCCATCTAGGGGAAATATTGGATATTGCAGCACCTTTTAATTTTGTTTCTGCTTTAATTCATTCATTTTGTCCACAAATGTTGAGTAGGTAATGTATGTCAGGTACTTTTCTAGGTATCGAAGATAGAACAGTGAACAACAAACAAACTTTCCTTCCTTATAGAATTTGTATTCTAGAGGGCGGTCAAGAAAACAAGTGTAAACAATTTGCCCTAACACCTACCCCCCCACCCCCCAAACAGTGAGAACTAATCCCACTACCGCCAGGTACAAACCCACAGTGCTACCTTCTGAGCTAATTTATTGCATTTGAACAAGACTATTACGCTTCCTTCCATTTTATCTAATTTGGCCGAGATGAGGACACGCTGATGCAGAGAGTTTCGGCCACCCAGCTTCCAACTTGCCCAAACCAGGCAATGTCAGGCCCTTTTTTTCAAAGACGGTTTGGAGCCCCGCACGATGTGTTTGTTGCTCAGCGCGGAGTTCCGCAGGAGGAAACGACTTTAGGCACAGTCTGGTTCTGTTCATTGACCCGCTGGGTTAAAACTGACTTGATCTCTGTCTTCATCAAGACAGAAAAACTGAGTGGAGGATACAGAGAAGTCAGGAGAAAACTGGGGTACAATGTGATAACTAACCCCCGCCCCCCCCCCCCCCCCAGGATGCCCGTGGGATCTGGGCTTGGCACAGGGAGGGGCTTAGTCCAGTCACATGACCTCTCCTCTGACAAGTTCTGCCGCAGGTGTTGGAAAAGCAGAAGGGGTCGTGGCGGGTGTAGCCTGAATGCAGCTTAGCGTGGAGGAGCAGGTGGGACCATCATCCTGCGGTGTTTAGATACCCACTTTGTGCTCTATGAGTGGTGACGGCTACGCATTCACTGGGCAGCCACAGAGGGCAAGACTCTGGCGGGGTGAGAAAGGCCGTGGGAGATTTCCTTGGGACAGATCCTCTGTTACCTGCTTTCCTCTGGACATCTCCGGCTTTTCCAGTCTACCCTGTATCTGACCTATTTGCCCTTTCTTACAACACTTCAAGGTTTATGCATTCCCTTTGTCCCGAGGTCCTGCTGCCACGCCTCTCCTTATATAAGCTACTTTGTTTATTGTACATCATTTCAATATGTATTTTTTGTAAAGTTGACATTGTGTGCACATATATAATAAATTTACATAAATGGTATATTATATATTTTTGTGTCTTTTAAAAACATCATGACTTTAAGATCCATCAAAATTGCCCTGTGTCTACCTAAATCGTGGCTTCTAACCGCTATATACAATGCCTTGGTGGGCACTCACGATGTGTTTCCTCTCTTCTGTCCCAGTGGCGGACTCACAGGTTGCCTCCACTGTCCCCCGAGTCCCAATTACACGACCTTTTCCTCCACCCCCTTTATGTCCGTGTTTGAGAATTTCATTGGGTTGTAGGAGCAGAATGACTAACTAATCCCAGTCTATTCTCCAGTCCACACTCCACCAGCTGTGCATGCCCCATTATTCTTGTCCACGCTCGACACTATTCAGCTTTCTACTTTGTAATCTAATATGCATAGAGTAATGAATCTCATCATTGTTTTTTTTTTTTTTAATTTGCATTTATGCCTTCTAAAGATTCTGAGCATCGGTTTATATGTTAGCTACTGGCCCTGCATCTTAGGACATTGACTCTTTTCTTATAATTTGCCTATGTTCTTATTGAGGTTGGTGTGTCTTTCACATTGATGCATGGGGTGGGGGGGATACTGTGTATTGTGGTTATTGGGCTACTGTGGATTTAGATCTTGCAAAATCATCTCCCAATGTGTTACCTGTCTGTTGACTTGTCAGTGGAGGAACTTAATGACAGATCCTTGATTTTGTTAAGGATTTCTCTTCCCCCCACCCCATGGTTTGTATTTTTGAGGTTATGCTTCAGAGGTCTTTCTCTGTTACTAAGTTAAAAAATGTCCTCTCTAAAAAAACAAAAGATGTGTAGATTTTCTTTTTCAGATGTGAGACGTTGGTCCATCTAGTACTCTACGTAAGTGTACTGGTTTTTTATATGACAATCTATTAGAACTGTGTCTTCTGGTTCTCAAAGCTTTGGTTTGGTAAGGGTCTCCAAGATGTGTGATTGCTTGTGTGGTGTCCTTTATCTTAGCCTCTTCATATTTTCATGCAATTAGGTATTTAATAAAATCATGCATTTTTCCTGTTAGAATATTTATCTGCAAGGTCAGGAAGAATCCAGTTATTTCCTAATACCCTGTACACGTCATAGCATGGGAAGAATATATTTTAATAAAACAATTGTTTGAATTATATTTTATGAATTTCCCATCAGATAATCTTCCATAGATTTTTTTTGTTTATGTTCTTGTAATCCTGGGTCTATGTTTCACGGACCTATAAGGTCAACCCTAGGTTTCCCAAACTGTTCTTACAAGAAAAAGATACGAGAATACAGATTCTAAGTTGCTGGGATGCACGAGTGGGCAAGATGCTGAACTTAAAGTTTGCATGAGTCTAATCCTTGCTTGTGGCAAATAATCTTCTCATTTGTCCTCTTCAATAGGAACTGGAAACCCCTCTTGTTGGTTCCAGAAAACCTATGAATTTCTATTTTGCACTCAGGAAATTTGCTTATATTTCTCTCTCCTAGAATCCTGCACCTTACCACCAGAGTTTGGGAAACTAATCCTACAAGGCAGTGTTTACTAGGTACATGATTGGATCTTTCTACCATGGTCTTAGCCTACCATGGATTTGGCATAACTGCCCAAGTCCATCAGTTTCTAAGTCTACTGGAATTTTATCCTCAGCTAAAATGTGAAGTGAGAAGACCTCGGGTGACACAGAAGGATTATGTGGCCCACAAACAACCTCCTCGGCCTAGTGGTGCTCACCAGTGACTTGACTTTCACCTCCTAACTCTTCCCTAAGGCCCTGGAGAGCAGGGCCCAGAGTTTGAAGGAGACCCTCAGACCCATACTGTGTCCCAGGAAGGAGGAAACAGAGACTGTGTAAGTGAGCTAAAATTTCTCTTCTATGCTTTTAGGGTTTCTGGCTGGGCCTAAGAATTAAACGGACATAAAACAGATTAATAGGAAAAAACACAGGAAGTCAGTTTTACATGGACGTGGGGGCCCTCACAAGAAGAAAAAGGCTCCAAGAAGCAGAGCCCCTGGCCTACATACTAGGTTGGGCCAACAGTGTGAAAGTGGGACAAGACAAAGGGGTTGTGGGGAGGGCAGTTAACCGTGGCCAAGTGACTGGGAAGATAAGGGTTAGTTTAACCGGGGTTTTGGTACAGCTTTCTCTTGGCCTGGACGCCCTGGCTCTGGCGATAAGAAGGCTTCCTTCCTCCGGGGGCAGGGAGGGGCTCCCTTACGGGGTATTCTACGCCTTGCTTTCAGGAAGAAAAAGGAAGGTCAAGAGTTCTTTTTCTTCCACCTGCTGTTTTCCAAGTGCCTTTAACTCAAAATAAGCAATATGCCAGCGATGCGTATTTTGGGGTGGCATGCTCTGAACCCCGATAGTTGAAAACATGCATGTGTGTCCCATCATGGTGCATAAACGTCCTAAGCTTAACCCCAGCTCTGACCCAGTCGCAAATAAAGGTCAGGACAGTGCTGCTCGCTTGGTTTGTAATTTCCTCGACCTAAGGACGCGTTCACCGCGCCGCCGGTACTCGCGGGGACGTCGGGGGAAGGTGCGTGCCCGCGGGGGTTCCAACCCGCAGCACCCGCACGGGGCGTGGCGCGTGCGAGGCGCCCCAAATACCTGGTCTCGCCGAGGGCGTGAACGCGGGGCAGCCCGGAAGTGTTCAAAGGGCGCGCGTCCAGACGGCGGCTTTAGCGAGGTTTTCCTCGCGCGTCCACGGATGCCTCGGCTTGAGGCGCTTCAAGCTCGTGCGCGCGCCAGGAACGCCGTTAAAAACCCCCGGTGCCGAGACAGTCGCCTTTCGGTTGGATACTCAGAGGCATTTTTCGACGTGTTTGTCCGGCAACTTTTGTATTCGGGGACAGGCGGGCGCTTGGCAGCTTGCGGTTCCATAGTGTAGTGGTTATCACGTCTGCTTTACACGCAGAAGGTCCTGGGTTCGATCCCCAGTGGAACCAGCGGCGACGCGCTCTCTTTTCCGCCGCTGCTCGAAGGCAAGCGGCGGGGCTGTTTCGGGTTTCATTTCCAGTGCTCTCCTTCCCCGCGCCCCACCCCCCACTCCCCACCCCCCGCTTTTTTTAAGTTAAGGCTTTCTGAGAGCGCTGAGAGACACAGGCATATTCAGTGATCCCTGTTCAGGAGATGCTCCCTCCTACGCCGCTCAGCGGCGGGCTGTCGTCACCGAACAGGCTTGTTCCCGCCGCGTGCAGCCACCGGCAGGGTCCGAGGGACGCCTGCGTGCTCGAGACGCGGCCCTGCAGGGCTTCCCACGACTGTCCGCCCGGGCGCGGGGCGCGGATGGGGTGCGGGTCAGGCGGCGCAGCCGGGCCGGGGGTCGGGACTCAGCACAGGGGCCCGGCCCGGGGGCGCGGCACGCGGCCGGCCGCTGCGCTGGAGACAGGGCGCATCTGCCAAGACCTCGGCCCCCCACACTGAGCCTTCCCGGGCCTCTTCAGGGCCGCTTCCCCGCCCAGGGAACCGTGCCGTCGAAGGGCCCGAGCTGCCAGTCACCTTTGCAGGATCCTGCTCTTGGCTAGGAATAGAAAAGTCAGAATTGTCACATATTTGAAGGCTGTATTACAGCAAGGTACTGAAAACACAGAAACCAAAAGCAACTTGAGGGATAAGGGCTAGGTCGATGGAACAATGCTGAGAATACACTGAGGTACTCAGAGAGGTGGGACACGGCGTTGGATACCCAAACAGCAGGTGTATCTCTTTACGCAAGGAAAGAGGCTCCTGTAAAACAAAAATATATGATCGGAAATGAAAGATTCAACAGGTAGATCAGAAAGTATGGGATATTCTGGAATATCAAGCAAAAACATAGTGCTGAAGGAGAGAGAAAAATTATACTTGAGGAAAAGATGAGGCTGTGTTATAGCTAAATATTACTTCTAAAAATAAATAATAGGGAAAATGCAAGGAAGATGAACTTCGAAAAGTCAGGTACATATCACAACCCTAAAAAAAAAAAACTTCTAGGCAGTCAGGGATCACTGAATATTCAGTCAAAAGGATAAAATAGCCCGATCCTTGACTACCGAGCAAACAGAAAAGAACATAAAATCTTCTGGGTGTGTTTTGGGGGGAGCACAAGTTGCAAAAAGGATCCGCTAACGGAACAGCTGATTTTTCAAGGTTGACATTGAAAGCTGGAAGACAATGAAGCCATGGTTTCCAATCTCAAAGAAGATGAAATCCACCCTAGATTCAATGTGAAACCCGAGTATCCATCAAGTATGAACACAAAAGAGAGACATTTTCAAATGTGCTTGGCTTTGTAAAGTCTACCTTTAGTACTCCCTTCCCCAGGATCTCTGTAAAAATGAAACGTCAGTTGAGAAATAGGGAGACCTGAGACACAGAAAGTAGGAGATATAAATACAGCATAAGAGACGAGCAAGGGATGGGCCAAGACGACAGGAGCCTCATGTATTCACAGGGAGCCAGACTGCAAGAGGTCAGGAATGTCTGGGGAAGACAAACTCAAGGAGATGAAAAGTGGAGAGCAACTTGGATGTGCGTAGACATCCTCAAAAGAGATTTCAATAACTGGGGGATGAATTTGGGGTTGAAATAATAAGATCTATTGAAAACTGTGCAAATAAAAATAACATTACTCACCCCACGTGGGAGGAGAATTCATAGTCTGTTAGGACGATTTAAAATTGGAAAGGAATAGATAAGGAATAAAAAGGAATAAATAAGGAACCATTTGTTGCAGATGATATGATGTCTATAGAGAAAACAGAGAATCGATAGGCGTTTAAAATCAATAAATGAGTTTAGCACATTTGCTAGATACGGTTCATAATTTTAATTCAGAAGCAGATAGAGAATAAGGCTTGAAAAATTATACCTAAGAATTAATCTGACAAATTATGTGTGATATTTACACAGGAAGAGTTATGAAACATGGAAAGATCAAAAACTGCTCAAGTAAATATAGAGATACACCATATTAATGAGAGCAAGAGCTTTATAAAATAATGCAAAGTTTCTTTAAAATTATAATATATATTAAGTGAGAGTTCAATCAGAATTCCAACAGATTCTAATACTGGGAAGGACTAGAGAGTTTGGCAAGCTAAATCATTTTTAAAAAGAAGAAAAAGATAGTAGAACTGCTTTCTCTCTCTCTTTTTTTTAAGATTTTTAAAATTTATTTATTTGAGAGAGAGCAAACATGAGCAGGGCGAGGGGCAGAGGGAGAAGCAGACTCCCCGCTGAGCAGGGAGCCTGATGCAGGACTCGATCCCAGGACCCGGGGATCATGACCTGAGTGGAAGGCAGATGCTTAACTGACTGAGCCACCCAGGTGCCCTGAACTTCTTCCTCTTGTAAATATTACAGGTGCTGCAAAGGATAACAATGAATATATATGGTATTTTTGCAGAGGTATATAAGTAAACCGATGGAACAGAATGGATGGCACAATATAGACCAAAGCAAATAATGAAACCATCGTATCTGACCCAGGTGGCAGGACGGGGCAGAGGGCAATGTCAACTACTCATTAAGTAGCGTGGACTCAATTATCCATATTCGGGGAAAAAAAAATCCATACTTTAAAATATACATAAAAATGAATTACAGGCAGCTCACAGGCTGAAATGTGAAAAGCAAAGATTTTAGATATTTTAGCTAAAGCAGTGGAGGAGAATTGCTAAAAACTCTTTCTCAGCCTTGGGTCTACCAAGAGCCCTGAGGGAGACGCCACGTGAGTCACCCCTTCTGTCTCTTCTCATTAAGACTGCTGTACCTGATCTGCTCCGATCTGCCCCCCTCCTCTTCCAACCTCTGTCCTTAGGAGTCTGTCCTGCCCTGGGCCTCACACTTCAAGGGAAGACTAAGAAGGCCGTAAGAAGGACACAGAGCAGTAAGAAGACCTCTGGAGGCCTGTGGAGGTTCAGATCCAAGTTTTGTTCCTTAACCAAGTGTAGGGCTGCTTCTGAATCTTGTTGCTGGGAGCCGGGACCTTCTGCTCGCCACCTGGCTCATCCCACGGCCAGCACCTACACACTTCTTAAGCTTTCTCTCCTGAGGTCCTTTGTGAGGTCCTGGAGGAAAAGCCCCTCGTTTCTCCTGTGGAAAGCTTTCCAAAATACGAGCAGCCAGGCTGGCATAAAGGAGATGCTAGAATGGTCCCAGTACGGACAGATCGCTGCACACTGGGGAGAAATGCATACTCCAAGCCCCCGCCTAGTGTGCGAGTCCAGAGGGACTTCTGCTCATAGTAAAAGAACGTTTCTTGGACGCCAGTCTTTCCTTTTCCCGATTCCCTGACTTGTGGCCTTCTTCCTACCATCTGCCTTTCTCCAAGACCTCTCTCTGTGCCTTCCCCAAATTGATAGCCTATTATTGGCAAACATTTTGGCGATGATCAGCTTTAGAAATAGACTAGCTGAAATCTTGAAGTAAGCCTTAATCCTGAGGATGGACAAAACTCTGCCTGCCATGGTGGGAATGAGCTCATTACCATGAAAACAGCACAAGATTGCAGTCATTTAAAAAAGATGCTGAGTTTTGCGTGGGTGTTTGCAACATCACTGCTTCACAAAGGCCCTCGGCCACAGAAGTAGCCATGAGATTTACTTTTTTAACAATAACAATGGCTTATTCGATCATGTTTTTGGTTTGTAGCTCAGTAAGCTAGTGCCATCATGCATATTAGGCCCTTAAGTCTTTAGAACAGTTGTAAAAAGTGGTCATTCTCATTAGCATCCCCTGAGAGATGAGGGTGATGAGGCACAGAGAAATTTAAAAACCAGATCATGAATGCCAGAGAGGAGGGCAGTTTTCTCTTTGCAAAGGTTGTCAGCAGGTTGTGTAGGATGCTCCCAGACTGATACTCATGCACTCATGAAAGGATACCTGGAAAATGCAAAGTTTTTGTCACATAACTCCCCTGCTCAGTTTGTACCAGATTGGCTGATGCTTATTCAAAGCTTCACAATATACTCATGAGCCAGAGACCTTGATACATCTAATATAGACATGTGCTTGGCGCCAAGTACCATTTGGTACATGCCAAGCAAGCTCTTTTTTGAGCAAATCCAGAGTATTGGTCTTCTTTACCCCCTCACTCACCTGGTGCTACAGGTTAATTCAGTGCCAGATTTAGGACCCTAACCCTGTTACGAAGAGGTAGCCTCTGGGCCATGGTCTGTGACTTCCTGCGACTCAGGCCAGGAAGAACGGAAGAAAATGTGTGCAAGATTCAGGGGTTTGCCTCTGTTAGAAATCAGACTTTCCTTGTTCCCCGGTGGCAGAAGAATCGACAGGAACTGGTCCTCCTGGGTCAATACATACTTGATTCCTGTCCTCACCCATGGAAAACCGAGTAGAAATAACACACATGAAAGAGCAGATGTGATACAGGTGACCACGGATGACACTGTGAGTGGAATGAAACCTCTGGGGCCACCAGAGGGATGACATCCAAAGTATAAGCCACTTCAGCCCAGTTACAATATCTCTGAAGGTTTGCTGGTGCGGGTTGCAGAATCTGTGTCAGACGGTTGGGGGAGGAATGGGGGCTAGTTCAGCCTTAAGAAGGGAAGGCTTTTGGAAATGGAAGATCTTCAGGCAGAAGACAGTCATTGGGGGGCCTTCAATATCTGCAGGCCCAGGGGGAGATGAGAAGCAACTGTGCGTTGTCAGAGCGCTGTGCCCTGGGAGAAGCAGGCTTCTGGAAGTTCGGTGGGGGTCTGCTTGTCCCCTTCCAGCCCCCTCCCACCTCACGTCGGCTCTCCTCTACAGCCACCTTACCCGGTCCACCTGCCCCTTTCGAAATCGCTCTGGAAGCTGAAGAGGCTAGATATGCTTCTGAGCCATAATGTTTCCCCCCAAAAGTTCTTCCCATTTTCTCCAGAGGTTCGCAATTTCTCCGCACCGGCCCAGCCCCGACGGGTGGCCTGTGCGGTCCGTGTGCTAGGAAAGATTGCCACAATCAACCTGGGTGCGCATTCCCTGGCGCTAAAGGGAAAGGACTTCTAGGTCCATTTCTGTCACCTCACGTTCTTCTTGGGGCTTCCAGGCGGTGCCAACAGGACCGTGGGCCTTGGGACTGGCTGCGGAGCGAAGCAGCCCCACGGGAGCGCGGGCAGGGGGTGAAGGGCGTCTCTGGCTCGGCGGACGCGCGCGGGAAAAGGCGGAGGCGTGCCGAGGGGCCCGAGACTCCTGCCGTGACTCGGATTCGAACCGAGGTTGCTGCGGCCACAACGCAGAGTACTGACCACTGTACGATCACGGCGCGCCACGGGGCGCCGCCCGCCGCCGGCCCCGCCGGCCCCGCTCCTCGGGCACCCCGGCGTTCGCGGCCCGCACAAAGGCGCGCCTCGGCGGGCGGCCTTTCCCGGACGCCCCCGGGGGCCGCCTCGTGCCCCCGCTCTCCCCAGGGCTTCGCTCCGGGCCGACAAACCAAAGGGGAGAAGTGTCCCCGCAGGGACCTGGCCGACGCTCGCGGCCGCTCGCACTCACGAACCCACCGCGCTCACGTCCGCTCCCAGCCGCGCGCGGCTCTCGCCGCCTTTCAAAGTGCTCCGACCTCCGGCCGGGGCTGGAGAGGCGCTGCTTCGAAGAGAACCTTCCCGGGAACCATTTGTGGCCCAAGTGGTCAGGATCTGCGGGGCCTGGGCGCGCAGTCCTGCCCTCGCCGGCGTCCCGGGTCCTGAGCCGCGCACCTGCCGCAGGCCCCGAGGCCTCAGGCCGCAGGCCGCGCTGCGCGCACCGGCTCCAGCCGCCTTAGGACCTCTCTCTCGGGCCTACGGGCTTGCCAGAACCGGGAGGGAACAGCGTGCGGCTCGTGCGGCCCGAAGCTCCACGGGACCTCCCCCCCGGCCCCACGCAGGCTGCCCTGCCGCCCTGCCCGCTCTTTGCCGGGTCCGATTTGCTAGCTTCAGTCCATCGCGGAAGCTGCCCCTGACCTCCCCTCTCCACGCAAGGCATTCCTGCCAGTCTACGTCAAATCGTATTTTCTCTGTTCCGTGATCCCTTTTTCTTCTCTTTCAATGCCCCTTATTATGACATTGTGACATATTACTTACTGCAATGACTTTAATTAAGGGGCAGTCTGCTCTCCCCTCCCTACCCCACTGTGCCCCCAGAAGAAATAACTGTTCTGTTCAGTAGTTCTGCTCCGGGCTCCACTTTTAGCAGGTTCTGCGTGAATATCGCTTGGCCGCCGAACGAGTGATGGACAGAGATTGCAATTCCATGCTTTATGAAAGCGACTTCTCCCAACAGCCGGTGGCCACGCGCTGAAGCCTGGTTTTATTGTGTGTGGACGATGGATGCCGGGGTTAGGGCCGCGGGTGGGCAAAGATCCACAGAAAATGCAAGCGAAGGAGTTCAGAAGCACGTCGACAGCTGTCTACATAACGCTTCTCAGCAGAGCCAAAATGCTGTGCTTAATTTTCTGAGAGTTTGTCTCTTTTCTTCTAGGCTACACAGAGCCATTCATCCTAACACTGGCAGGTTTGCTGAAGAATTACCTGCTCCTCAGATGAAGTTTTTGATCCCAGAAGGGAAGTAGGGATTTTTCTGGTCTCCAGGACAGGAGCTCCGCTCAGCCAAAGGAAGGGGAATGTGGACTGCTGCCTGCTCAGGCCTGCTGGAGGCGGCCCTCTTCTTCCTCTCCTTCCCTCAGGGGCTTCCTCTAAATCCCCTGATTTAGAAAGCTGCTGTGGACACTCGTGCCCTTCGGCATTCTCCGCTGGCCTGTTTTTTGGCAGTTGGATTGATCTGCATGTGTCTCTCTCCGAGGAGAAGGGAAAGCCAATCCTGTGTGTCCTGGTCCTCCGTGTGGCAAAGCCCCAGAGGACAGCCTCTTTTCTTGTGCTTTTTATACTTAAAGGCCTTTCTGAGGATCTTCCCTGACCCGTCACCGTGCTGATCGCGCGGATAAGGCAGGCTGGCCTAGTCTAACCAACTAGCTCTACATTCACCAACGCCAGGCACTTACCTCCTCCTGGCATTCTTGTATTTTCTATAAGAAATAAATTTCAGGGGGCGCCTGGGTGGCTCGGTCGGTTAAGCGTCTGCCTTCCGCTCAGGTCATGATCCCAGGATCCTGGGATCAAGTCCCGCAGCCAGCTCTCACTGTGTCTCTCTCTCTGTCAAATAAATAAATAAAATCTTAAAAAAAAAGAGAGAAGAAATAAATTTCAGAACCTCTCTCCCACGCAAGGGCATAATAGTTCTAGCAACTCTTCCCTCTCTCCTATATTATTAAAAAACAAATCTCTAGGGGATCTTTCCTATCAGGATTCAGAGATGCTTTTATTTCCTTCATCTGGAAGACGTGTTCCCTTGCTCCCCGAATACCCTTTGAGCGACTGACGTCACTGTCTTTCCAGTTTCTGAAAGTGTCATCACACTGTCTTCTTTCCTTCATCGCATTCCTTTTAGGGAATGGATTTCAGCCTGCGTTTCCCCAAACTCTCCACTTACACATTCACATTTCACTAATGGGTAGTTGATTGTCCTCATCGTGCTTGACTTCCGGGCAGCGCCTGACACGGGTGGCCGCTCCCTCCTCTGGAAATATTTCTTCGTTTGGACCCCGCACCCTGGACTTTTGTCCCTTTTCCTTAGCCCCCAGTCCTCAGTTTTATGCACCGATTCATGCTTCCATCCTCAAGTCCTCAAGGCTTGGTCTTGTTCTCCACCTTCTCTCAGTACCTTGGGGATTAGATCTGGTTGTACCCACACTCTGGCATTTCAGCCAAGACCTCTACCCCCAACTCCAAATGTGATATTCAGCCTCTTGGTTGGTACCTCCCCTGGATGTCTGATAGACGTTTCATATTTAGTATGTCTGGAGCTGAATTCTTGATCTTTTCTGCGAACTTAAACTTCCTACTTCTCTCCACTTGGTGCAAACATTGGGTGGGTGGTAAGAGATGAAGAGTAGATGACCGCACACTTGGTCAGACACTGAAATCAAGCACCCCTGCACCGTCATACCTGATTCCCTGGGGAAGAGAGGCAGCTCACCATGATTTCTAGTTGCTTCTGGCAACACTGGTGGGTTAGTTCTTGAGGGTAGAGTGGGGGGAAATGACCACTGTAACACAGTACTCCTTCTCCCCAGGAGAGGGACGGGACAACTCTAATATTATCTCTTTATGTAAACTGATCTACTGAAAGGACATTTTGGAGACTGACAGTATGTTCAGGGAGCCTTCTGATTTATTTAGCGGTGGGGCCAGACCACATCAGACAGGCCGATCCCTGACAGTGCTTTGTAGTTCTGGTCTGATAATTTTATTAATTTGTAAACTTTTCAAGCAAACAAAGTAGGAGATGCAATGATTTCCCCACAAAAATATCAGTGAGTTTAGCAATTCTGCCATGAATAGAAGGTTAGCTTTTGATAGGTCAAACAATATTCATTTGCACGAGCAATTTTACCCTCAGAGTTCTTTTGATACTTTCCTTTATATATTCCAAGGAAGGCTTGGGACCTTAAATTCATATACCAACAGCCAGTTGTGGATCTAGATATCAGTCAGGCATTCTTGTAAATAATCAAAACTCCTATCAGGTGCTTAGAATAGCACACCTAGGATTGAGATTCCCTGGTAAGTGAAGCCATGTCAACAAAGTCAGCCTGGTATAAAGTTATATTCTTTTGTCCTTAGTCAAGCATCCTCATTATCCATAACCACATGTATTTCTGAGATTTTGTCATTATTAATTATCTGAATCATGCAGTTACTTTGGGGTATAAATATTTGATTTGATATTAAATATTAGATTTGACCTTACAATTGTTCCCTATCCCCAATGCATTACAACAGCTCCATCTAGTGATAGGTATGACAATAAGGGGGTAAAGAATGGAACATGGGGAAAAGTATGTATTGTGATCCCCATTTTCAGTAAACATTAATTGAATAATTAAATCTAGTTTTATTCTTTCTCATTTGGTATTTGTTAATGCAAATCTGATAGTGATACTCCTGCTAAAATCTTCCAACATCTTCTTTTGAACATTCTCACCCAAGTTTTGCACACTTTAGACCAAAGTATGTAAGACCAGGTAGTTAAGAGAAGGCAGTTATGTGTGGGCTGTGTGTTGGGGTAGATAATATCCTGATTTACAGATTTATCTCTTACAAATTGAGAATCTGACTGAAGAAGTAACACTGTACTTTGTTGTCTTCCTCAGTTGGAGATGGTATGACAAATACCACAGGCTGAGTGGCTTAAACTGATAAGAACAGATACTACACTTGATCTTAGCCAAAAGGCCCAGAAGCGATAGGCTGGGTGGCTTAACAAATGTTAGACAGTTAGTGAGGCTCTAACGGGATGCCCGGAGGCCAGCAAGGAGGAGGCCGTGGCCAGCTGTGGGGAAGGTCAGAGGCCTGTCCCGGCAGCATCCGCGAGAAGCCGGATCCCACCAGACAGGCCCAAGATGGCGGCACCATGACAGGAAAGCCCTGGGCAAGTGAGGAAGAAAAGGCGGGAAACCCTGCTTTCAGCCCCAAGTAATAAATATTCTGCCCCCTAGTTAACAACGGTCAATAAAAGATAGAAACCCAACTCCTGGGGCACACAGCTCTCTCTTTCCCTCTTGAGCTGCCTGCTCTCATATCTTGAGAGTGTTACTTTTGCTTCAATAAACTTTCCTGCCTCTGTCACGTGTCCCCTGTGTACATGTCTGTCCTTGAATTCCTTCTCAGGACAAGCCCAAGAGTTCTCTGGACTCCTTTGGGTCTGGCTGGGTCGACGTCCTAGGGCCCAGGATGTCCCCAGTTCACCCAACAACGCAGTTATTTTTCACTGTTCTGGAGTCTAGGAAGTACAAGATCAAGGTGCCGACAGACTCGGAGTCTGCTCAGGACCTGTTTCCTGGCTTGTAGGGGTTGCCATCTCCCTGCGTGCTCACGTAATTTGTTTGTGGGCTGTGGGGAGGGAGGTGCGCTGGTCTCTTCCTCTTCTTGTAAGAGCGCTAATCTCAAATCTCATCATGGGGATTCTACCCTTAAACCTCTCCTTAAAGGCTCACTCTCCTCTCGTTTGGGCCTCAACTATTCATCTCGAAGCTTTCACCTAATGGGGCAAAGCTGGATTCTTTCCCAGTAGCAGATGTGTGAAGTGATTTGCTGGATCTGGAGGAAGGCGAGCAGGCCAGTGGAAGATCCTCGCGTAGTCCTTATAATTGTTTTATGTCACCTTCCATTTGCAAGGATGGAAGCATCTAAGGCTCTTACAGGAGTATATAATGTTACTAAAGATTTTCAGAAAGTCTGTCGGTTTTCTCATTATTTCTCGAAAAAGAAAACACATCCCTTTTGAATTCCCTGATGAAAGTAGTTAATACTAGCTATATATGCTAAAAAGTTTTTCAAATACCATCATTGACATAATGTTGATCTTTATATTCATGTTAATGTATGTCAGAGACTTAAATATGTGGTGTCCAGAGGGCGCCCCCCCCCACCCCCCCACGACGACTTGCTGCCCCGCTGCAGAGTGACTGTGGTCCGAAGCTGGGCAGCCGCTGAGCTCCCCCGGGGTTTGCTTTACCCCACTCAAGGTCACACCCTTGTCCAGGGCAGCCCACAGCCCGGGTGGAGCAAAGTAGGGCTAGAAACACTGGTCCAGGGGGATTTTCGCCCAGCCTGGGGAATCGCTGGCAGGCCACCCCGGAGTCAGAGCGCCCACGTCTGTCTGACATTCTCCCCTGCCCCATCCTCGCTCCTCTTCCTCCTTTCACAGCTCTTGGTCCCTAATCACACCTTGTACCCCAAACTCCACCTTGGCATCTGCTCCCAGAGAACCTGACCTGCATGGCTCTGTCACCATAATCTTTTCCCCGGGTCTCTTGCCTTTTATGCTTGTTTTAGTCAATAGGGTTTCTGCACGCAAAGACTAGGAGTAGTGTAGGGGCCCAGGGCAGGCCGCCCCAAAGTGTACCACAGTGCATAGTGATTATTTTGAAAGGAAACTACTCGGGAAACAGCAGGTGCAAGGACATCACACGGTCCTTTGGCCCCTGAAAGCAGGAAACACATCTCCCCTATTCAAGGTACCTTCCCAGGGCTAAGAAGTAAGACATCCTTGTCACCAGAGATAGGAAATTTAGAGCCAAGCAGGCTGTAGAAACACACCTTGTTACTTCTTTACTAATCTACTACCTTAGCCCAACTTTTACTTAGAATTCCTAACTAATTCAGGCTCCCAAACATCTGTTTTCTTTATCCTGTCAAATCCTCACAACTTTTTTTGTCTTTGTCTAAAATGTATAAAAACTGCCTGCTTTGATCATTCTTTCAGGTCTGTTTCATTACTGGGCCACCCCAGGCACATAATAAAACTTTTTTTTTTCCTCCTGTTAATCTGTCTCATGTCAATTTAATTGTTAGAAGAAACTTGGACAGAGGAAAATTTCTTCCTTCCATTCAGTAGCAAAAAAATCTGTACGTATTGAATTACAAACTGCGTGCTCCTAAAACTTTGTGAACCACATGATAAAGTTAATACTACTTTTATAGTGTCTTTTTTTTTTTTAAAAGGGGGTTGGAGTCCATAAATTTTCACATCTGATTGGCATTATCAAATTTATTATCTCGGAGGTTACGATTGCTATTGCTTCTGATTACTCATACACATTAATTCACTCACCCTACAAAGTCCTATATTGTGCTCCCCACCACCTGCTTTTCCATCATACCCTTAAGGGCCTGTTGGCTGTTCCCAACAAAGGCCACATGTTTTCTGTCTTAGGCCTTTGCATTTTCAGTTCCCTCTACTTGGAATTCTCCTCCCCTAATGTCTACCTTGCTCATCTTCTTTTGATTTATGTAGGCCTCTGATCAGGTAATACCTTTAAAGAAATTATCTACACTTACCCTTTATCTAAAGTAGGAGTCCCTGTTATGCTCTATAGCTTCTCTATTTTCTTCATAGGATATTTATCACCTAACCTATTGTATGTTTATGTCTCCGCCGCCTAGAAGTCATTTCAATGGAGGCAGATATCTAGGTTGCATCCATTGTTGTGTCCTGAGCTACTGTAAGAGTGAATTAAGTAGATACATGTGCTCCAAAGAAATAGGACCAAGGATTTACCAGTATGGACTCAGTAAGTTCTGTGTATCTTTAATCAATAAATCAGACTGTAACTCCCTTCAGAATGAAATCCTGAAGAAAATGGAAATGACCCTTAAGAATTCCATCACCTGGTGAAAATTATGTCTAGTTAGGCCACTTAAGTCAGGTCGTCCTTTTCCAGGACTCTTCTACTATACTCAGGTCGCTAAATTTGTCCTGGGACAATAGTCACTGCATTCTAGCTTTACTTTTGGCCGTTTACAGCCAGTAATTGATAGGACCGTCATTAAAGTGGGCTCAGGGATTTGCCCATCTGGTTCCATCTGCAACTTTTGGACAAACTCTTCTGAGCCTGTTAGCCTCAGCCCTGACGATCTCCAAATTGCCCTTTCTGTAGGTCAGACTACGTCTAAGATTACCAGTAGAGTTGTTCCTCCTACTCCCAAGAAACAGCACCAAAAATATGGAAACGCGGATCATGTGTATCAGCCTTTTCTTTGAAACTATAGGTGGCTCTGAAAAGAGCCTTTGTTTTGCAACGTCCCTAACCTTACTCTTCCTTACTTGGTCTTGTGGTGGCTCTCGGTCTTCTTGGGCAGCAGCACGGCCTGGATGTTGGGCAGGACGCCGCCCTGCGCGATGGTCACGCGGCCCAGCAGCTTGTTGAGCTCCTCGTCGTTGCGGATGGCCAGCTGCAGGTGGCGCGGGATGATGCGCGTCTTCTTGTTGTCGCGCGCCGCGTTGCCCGCCAGCTCCAGGATCTCGGCCGTCAGGTACTCCAGCACGGCAGCCAGGTACACGGGCGCGCCGGCGCCGACCCGCTCGGCGTAGTTGCCCTTGCGGAGCAGGCGGTGCACGCGGCCCACCGGGAACTGCAGGCCGGCCCGCGACGAGCGCGTCTTGGCCTTGGCGCGGGCCTTGCCGCCTTGCTTGCCGCGTCCGGACATCACGGCCCCAAACGCACCGCGAGCAGCCGCCCAAGCCAAAGCGCCAGCCCAGCACTTTTTATAACCCTGTCGAGCGCCAAAAGGAAGGTCGCGCATTGGCTAAGACTGTGGCTTTGTGTCGCCCAGTGGAAAGGCAGCTTTGGGATCCTTGCGCTCCCATTGGGCAGAACGAACTTCTGACGTTGGGCTGAACAGTCACCAATCAGGCGCGGGACTGTACTTGACGCCTTATTTGCATAAGGGCTTCTATATAAAACGGACAAGCTGCGCTCTGCTCGCGCTGTCCCTTCCTCGCGTCTTTCGCGAGCACCTTCGCTGTCGTCGCCAGCATGCCCGAGCCCGCCAAGTCGGCCCCGGCCCCGAAGAAGGGCTCCAAGAAGGCGGTGACCAAGGCGCAGAAGAAGGACGGCAAGAAGCGCAAGCGCAGCCGCAAGGAGAGCTACTCGGTGTACGTGTACAAGGTGCTGAAGCAGGTGCACCCCGACACGGGCATCTCGTCCAAGGCCATGGGCATCATGAACTCGTTCGTCAACGACATCTTCGAGCGCATCGCGGGCGAGGCGTCCCGCCTGGCGCATTACAACAAGCGCTCGACCATCACGTCGCGGGAGATCCAGACGGCCGTGCGCCTGCTGCTGCCCGGGGAGCTGGCCAAGCACGCCGTGTCCGAGGGCACCAAGGCCGTCACCAAGTACACCAGCGCCAAGTGAACTTGAAAAGTAAGCGTGTTTAAACTTAACCCAAAGGCTCTTTTCAGAGCCACTAAGTTGTCGGTAATAGAGCTGCAAATGCGCGATCGGCTCAGGCAGTTACCCTGGGGCGGTTATGTGGATTCCATCTCACCGAGTAACGCGTGCTGTGGCCAGAAGGAACCCGACGCACTGCGGTGTCTGCCGTATGTGTGCAGTAAACAGGGCCCTTAGCGGATGTTAACACAAGTGTGTGTTGTGTGTGAGCACAAAATGATTCCTGCCTTTGGCGCGAAAGTGGATCCTTTGGTTGTGTCCGAGAGTGGCTTCCTGTTTAAATCCTAACAGCCTGGGTCCTGTGGCCTTTCTCTGTTGGCAGTTTATACATTAGTAAATTTGGCCCCCAGTGATCTCCCAAAGTCAGCCTTTTCGCTCAGCGGTTATCCCATGTCCTGGGCGGTTCCGCATGGAGGAAGGGGCATTACATTGGCAGAGCAATGGTCTCTAGCTTTAAAAAGTTGGCCTCTCCAGCCAGACAAAGGGGTGTGGGGGGTGGGAGGGAGTCTGCAAGGCCAAGACAAACCTCCCCAGTAAGGAAATGGAATACTATGGCTCACAAGATAAGTTACTACTTTGTCATACATAGGACTAGAGAGATAGTAAGTGCTAGGTGGTATAATGGGGAAAGACAAGGGCACATAAGTAGGTTTGAGCAAATTGAAGTCTGTGCAACTGTTTGCCTGTTTGTACAAGATTGATCTGAACTTTGTGATTTCAGCTGCTAAATTCTGTGCTCTCCAGAGACTGAAATCTGAATAGAAGGAGAGAATAAAAGTGCCTTTCTCGGGCCCACAGTCAGACCTACTGTAGAAGGGACTGGAATAATTGGTCAGATTGGGATGGTCAGAGGCACATCTTGTACTTGTCCTGACAATTCCCTCAGTTCTCCACCCTAGGAAGGACCAGGACTGCAACCCACTCATTGTGATGGCTCCAGATACCCAGAGTGGTTAAAAATATTACAAGTTTGGTTATAGAATATAATGTTTGTGATTTGGTTACTTGATTTGGCCGTCAGTACCTTTTGCCAATTTAAAATGAGAATAATAAAACCGATCTCAGAAGATTATTACATGAGAGAACCCAAGAAAAGCATTTAGCACAAATTTGAATAAACTATTATAGGCATGGTTTCTTCTCTTTCACTCTACCTTTGTCTTATAATGCCTTGCAAATTTTAGGCTTTCGGTTAATCAATCATTGCTTATTAAGAGAATAGGAAGATCAGTCTAAAAGACTGACTCTCCAAGCCAGATAATGAGATCAGCAGCCTAAATTTTTTTGTCTACTTATGCCTGCAGTTCTTTGGGGGAATTAAAGGAGAGGGGAAATAATTACTATATGAACAGGCAGCATTTGCGAAAACTACTAAAAATATAAACCCAACATTATGACGTGACTCCAAAGTAGCCAAAAAGCTTGTAAGAAACTAAGCAACTTTTTTATAATCAGAGAAATGCAATTTAAATACATGAGATTTCGTTCAGCAAATGCTGACCAGCAAAAAGTTTTAGTCTGCCATTAGTGAAATGTTGGAGAGGAACTCTCAGAGTACTTGTGGAATATGGGGGTGTAAACTAAAAATACAACCTTGGAAAGCAAGTTGCTCATTTCATGTTGAATATGCACAGACCCCATTATCAAGCAATTCCACTCCTAGATCTGCAACCAGAGAAAGCATACGTCTGTGGACAATGCCCATAGCACTGCTATTTGTAATGGGGGAAATACAGCAATTTACATGGCAGCAGAGAAACGAATGTATTTTATCTACGTGTTCCACACTGTAGAGAAAACTACTAACTAGAGCTCTCTGCCACTCCTCTTTCCAGGATCCCGGTGAGTGGTTCCTGTTCCTTTTGTTTATACCCCTCGCCCCGGCATTAAGGAACATATTCGAAGGAACCCAGGTTAGTGTTAGGCCTGGTCCCTCAGATCTAAGGCCTCCAGATCCCATGCGGTCCCCACCCCGCGGCGAAAAGCGGTTGGTCAGCAGAGGCCCCGCCCGGGTCACTCGGTACCATTCCCTCCCCGTCGGCGCCCCGCGCAGAACCCACCTCGAAAGCGGAACCAAAAACTTACGCAACGGCTCTACGCGGAGCTGTTCGTAGACCAGCACTAAAGCCCTTTCAGGGAAAACGTGGGGGCCCTAAAAAGGGCCTTTTTAGTAAATGACAGGAATCAGACCACTTGTCTAGCCCCCGAAGCCGTAGAGGGTGCGGCCCTGGCGCTTGAGCGCGTAGACCACGTCCATGGCCGTGACCGTCTTGCGCTTGGCGTGCTCCGTGTAGGTGACGGCGTCGCGGATCACGTTCTCCAGGAACACCTTGAGCACCCCGCGGGTCTCCTCGTAGATGAGGCCGGAGATGCGCTTGACGCCGCCGCGCCGGGCCAGCCGCCGGATGGCGGGCTTGGTGATGCCCTGGATGTTGTCGCGCAGCACCTTGCGGTGGCGCTTGGCGCCGCCCTTGCCCAGGCCCTTCCCGCCCTTGCCGCGGCCGGACATCTCCGGGAAGTCGAGGAAAGCAGAGAAGTGCAGCCTGGGCGCGCCGCTCCTTCTTATAGGTAACCTCTGCGGACCGGAGTGAAAACCGGCAGAGCTGTGGCGGGACGTCCCTCTGGGTTGGAGGAGGGGATCTGGAGAGGAACCGCCCGCTGCGGGGGCTCCCTTTTGTCCTCCGAGCGCTTTCTAGCCTCAAGACCTAAGGCTGTTTTTTTCTCCTTTTCTTTCCTGTTTCTCATCCCATCTTCGTGAAACAACGCAACTTTAACACTGTAGAGGATACATTTAAAAAAGCACAGAGAATAAAATGTGCTGTTTTTATCTGCACATATATGCATGCATTTTCTTTTTCTAACAGTATTTGCATAGACTATACCATTTTGTAAAGGCTTCCTCCTTGTTATGGGGGGGGGGGATATGCTTCAAACACTAACTTCCTAGAAGTAGAACAAGATGTGCTAATAAAATAGAGAATTTTAAGATCTTCCAGGTATATGGCTAAATTCTCTTCCACCACCAAAGGGGTACCAGTTTTCATTTTAAACAGTGTTTTCCAATACTAACTGACTTTAATAGATCAAAATAAACTTTCGAATCAAAGTATTTTCCATGTATCTTTCACAGCAGTTCCTATTATACCTTACTCAAAATGAGTAGAACCAATTAAAAAAAAAATTTAGCTATAATAATCCAGACTTGGTTTCTTGTATAGAGAATTAACTTTTAAAAATGGTAACGGGCTGGCTAATCAGTATAGCATATTATATATTTTCTCCACTGATTTGAGGAAATTAATTGTTCATATATTGAATAGTTCACTTAAAATTATTTCTTGAATTTTCACTGTTATGCAGATGAGTCTATTTGTACTGGTGAAGTATTATAATTATTTGTAACATTGAAAAATATCTTAGTATTTGGCTATACATTTATTATGGTAAATTTGTTAGCTTTGAAATATTGTGTCTTCCTAACCTGAAAAGTACTGAATCTCTCCATCAACCTAGGTCTTTAAGTGTATCTCAGTCGTGTTTTTTTTCTAGATAAAATATAATTAAAGACATTTTTTAAACTTTCATTGATTACAAGAGTAATTAATTTGTCATTAATGAACAAGTATAAAATTCAAATGCAGGGAAAAGAATTTGGTCTTTCTAAGAAAATCTTTATTAAAAGAATATACTTAATACATACTTAGTTAAAAAATATGTATATATAGACAATTATACTATTGCTTAAATTCTGAGAAAATTTAATCACTCTTTTCAGCATTAGCTTGTAATCCCCTTGTTATCCAATTATTTTCTTGCTATCCTTTATTTCAGTGAGTTACTTTTTTAGCAATGTTACATTACAGTATTTCCAAAGTATTCCATTTAAATTTCATAAAATATATAAAAATAACTTTTAAATGTCATTAAAATATTGAGAATTTTTTCTACATTTATGTTGCAATAGAAGAAAACTTGCCAAACACTTGAAGAAACAAAACATTCAGACAGTGGGAGGCGAATTCAGTATATTTTATAGAGGGGGGGATAGCATAGGTTAGTTTAAGGGCAAATACAAATAGAAAATAAGAGACTTACTTCTCCCTGAAGGTCCCTCTATTTTCCTTTTTCTCTTTCAGAATTTCTTTCTCTGTCCTTCCCAAATGTAGGTAAATCCTTTTGATCGCTAAATAAGTCTTTGGCCAGCCTCTTAACTTAGGAATTTTCCTCAAGGATCTTTGAGTCCTTTATTTTGAAGTGTAATCATCAAGAACAACAGCACTCTATCTGCCAGTGTCTTGAAAGGGAAATTTAACTTCAGCTGGTATCTGAGTCCACATTGCAAATCCTACCTAACGTAAAGGGTTGTATCCACTTAGGTCTAAAAAAGTGAGATTTCTTTCTGTCTTTGCCATTTCTTTAGAAGATTGCCAGTGATGAGCATAATATTCTGGCTTTATGCTTATTGAAGAATAACATTGTTTTTTTTTCTTCCTTATTATCTCCCCAACATTAGTTCATTGGAATACATTTTACAGACCCTACCTTCTCTACTTTAAAAATCAGTAAAATTTCCATCAACCAGTAGCCTCCCTCTTTATCTGATTTCATGGATATTTGCATAGCCACTAGTCATGATAAAAGGTAGCAATGGATGGATAGCTGAAAAGTTGGTCAGGCTCTTTATAGTTTCTGAAATTGATAGCCAAAGGTATTTATTTTTCTATAAACCTACAGTGTATTATTTTATAAAAATACAAAGCTATTTGGGCTGTTTCCCAATACTAACTGACTGTAATAGATCAAAATAAACTTTTGAATCAAGGTATTTTCCATGTATCTTTCACAGTTAAGGGCAGCTGAATATGCCACCCAAACTATGCCTCTTTGTCATAAGGATCATTTTGAACTGATTATTTTTGAGAAATGGCATATACAGGAGTATGTCTGAAAATAGAAGTTACTTTTTAGTAAGAGACATTTACATTTATAAAGGAAATTGCCATTTCTAAGTACCAGGAAGGAAGACTCTAAATTACAGGAGAATTTTAACGGAGAAGACACCTACTTTAATGTGTATATCAAAACTTATCCTTGTTTATCTCGCTTTTCCTGGTATTGTCTCATAACTGTCGCTCCCCTCTCCCCCCACCCCAACACATACCCCTTTCTTTTGTCTTTAGCTGAAGATGGTATATGAGGGGGTAGCTTGGCCATCTTGGGGGGGTCTATTCATTTTTCCTATCTCCCGTGTCTACAGGAGGTATACATGTTGATAAAATTTTGGTTGTTTTTCTCTTAATAATCTGTCTTTTATTATTGGAATCTCAGCCAAGAACTGAAACAGGTAGAGGGAAACTTCTTTTTTCCTCCGCAACACAGGACACCTCACAGCCGGCAGCAAGCTTTCTTAGTCACGCTTGTAAAGTACATCCTGTACCTACGGCTGCCTTTAGGCCAAGCCGCCACTGTCTCTCAGACTTCCACAGTTTAGACTAATTCTGAACTTTGTGTCCACCACACACTTGTCTTAATGAACTTCCAAAGTTATGTAAGTTGGGTTTATGCCGTTCCCACGTTCAAAACTTAGAATGGTCATTTCGAAGGATCTGCAAAACTCAGCTTGGCACGGTCTGACCTCTGCCTGTGTCTGTGAACTCACTTTCTACCCTCGTTCCCTCTGCTCTTGATCTTTCTTACACATTCTTGATCGTAGACTTGATCTTTACCTTCCTTATGCTTTGTGATCCTGCTGAAACACTTCATGTATGTGATGGCTTCGGGTATTTGCATTATCTTCTTGGAAGACTTCTCCCAGCACACCTGTCAGAATGGCTATAACCAGTAACACAGGAAACAACTGGTGTTGGCGGGGATGCGGAGAAAGGGGAACCCTCCTCCACTGTGGGTGGGAATGCAAGCTGGTGCAGCCACTCTGGAAAACAGTATGGAGGCTCCTCAAAAAGTTGAAAATAGAGCTACCCTACGACCCAGCAATTGCACTCCTGGGAATTTACCTGAAGGATACAAAAATACAGATTCAAAGGGGTACATGTACCCCGATGTTTACAGCAGCATTATCAACAATAGCCAAACAATGGAGAGCACCCAAATGTCCATCGACTGGTGGCTGGATAAAGAAGTTGGCATATATACACAGTGGAATATTACTCAGCCATCAAAAAGAATGAAATTGGAACTAGAGGGTTTTATGCTAAGCAAGATAACTCAATCAGAGAAAGACAATTACCATATGGTTTCACTCATATGTGGAATTTAAGAAACAAAACAGATGAACATACGGGGGAAGAAAGGAGAGAGGCAAACCATAAAACAGACTCTTAACTGTAAGGAACAAACAGGGTGTCTGGAGGTAGGCAGGGGGGATGGCCTAAATGGGTGATGGGTATTAAGGAGGGCACTTGTGATGATAAGCACTGGGTGTTGTATGTAAGTGATGAAACACTAAATTCTCCTCCTGATACTAATCTAATATTATACTCTATGTTAACTGGAACTTAAATAAAAACTTGAAACACAAACACAAACAAAAAAAGAATACTTTCCCCAAAAGAACAGCATAATTTACCACCAGGTATGATTCAAATCTCTGCTTAAATACCATTTAGTCAGAATTTTTCCAGGATCATTGTATTGGCTTGAATCATGTCCTCTTTCACCCCCAGTTTATGTCTACCTGGTTTCCTCAGAATGTCACTTTTTTTAGAAATAAGGTTTTTGCAGATGTAATTATTGAAGATCTTGAGATTTAGTGTGGGCCTTAAATCTAATGACTGGTGTCCTTAGAAGGGGAGGGGAGGGCACAGAGACATGCAGGGAAGAAGGCTCTGTGAAGCTCAAGGCAGATGTTGGCGATAAGCCGCCACAAGCCAGGGAACGCCAAGGATTCCTACCCACCACCAGGAGCCGGGCGCGAGGCATGGAATTCCCCCCTCAAAGCCTCTAGAAGGAACCAACCCTGGTAACTCCTTCATCTTGAGCTTCTGGCCTGCAGAACTGGGTAAGAATACATTTCTGTTACCTAAGCCATCCAGTTGGTGGTAAATTGTGACAAGCGGCGCAGGAAATGAGTATCATCACCCAAAAGGGAAGACCCACAGCTGCACCTGTCTCTCCACAGCCCGTGAACCTGATAGCACTGATCACAACCTAAAAGTTAATATTTTTTTAAGTTTGTTTTGTTTCTTGCTGGAATATAAATGCTCTGAAGGCAAGGAAATGGTCTTGTTCACTTTGCATGTGCAATGGCTAGTTGGGTATGACCTAGTACAGTTGTCAACGAATGACTCCTCTTAAATAGGTGCTATTTTTCCATTTCACGGAGAATTTTATAATTTATTACCTTCTTCATTGAAACTCATGTTTCCAAATTGATGCTACCATAATTTTGAGTCTAAAATGTGTGTGATGTAAAATTAATGGCATGTTACAAGTATAGTTAGCATTTCTTTTTTGTGTGTTTCTTTTGTTAGAAAGAAAACCGCAGGCCCCAAATGGCTTCACTTAGGTTAAGGCCCCAGGTCAGCAAACGAGGGCTTAATACCTAATCGAATTGCAGTTTCAACCTTCCCCAGAAATGTAAATTTTGACCAGTCAGAAATTTTCCGGTAATCACCAAAGAGGTAATCTGTCTCAGGGACCTCCTCCC
>NC_058410.1:143921663-144027208 GCF_002201575.2 Neomonachus schauinslandi | reverse complement strand
ATGAGGTAATCTGCATAATCAGACCCCCTGGCCTTTCCCCTAACAGGTGATCTGGCCTGAAGCGATCCTTTTTCTTTTGTTTATACTTTCTTGCCTCACCCTTCTTATAAAACATTCCATTTTATATACTTCCTCAGATGCTGCCCAATTCGTGAATCATTTAATGAAGTCAATTAGATCTTCAAATTTACTTGGTTGAATTTTGTTTTTTATTTTTTTAAAGTATTTTATTTATTTATTTGACAGAGAGAGAGACAGCGAGAGAAGGAACACAAGCAGAGGGAGTGGGAGAGGGAGAAGCAGGCTTCCCGCCGAGCAGGGAGCCCGATGCGGGGCTCGATCCCAGGACCCTGGGATCATGACCTGAGCCGAAGGCAGACACTTAACCGACTGAGCCACCCAGGCGCCCCGAATTTTGTTTTTTAACAGATTGTTGGCTCATATGGTCTATTTTGCTTGCCTACTTGGGTGTTTTAGATTTGATGAAATTTGGTACTAAATGCTGCAGTCACCGTGAACATATGTCTTCGTGCCATTTGATCAAATAGCCCTTCGGAAACCCGTAGAGGTTCATCTTAACCAAAAAAAAATTTTTTTTAAGATTTTATTTATTTGACAGCGGGAGACCAGCTGATCTCTTAGCTCGGGCAACAGAGCCGAGGGGTGGAGTATCCCGTGATGGGAAGTGGAACCACCCTCAAGCATTAACGACCGCCCAGACCCGTCTGAACTTACCCCGACTCCGCAGGTGGGCCACGGAGTGACCCACGCAGTGACTGACAGTCACTTGTACATCCTTATCATCCTGAAATCTGCCCACGGAGGGGTACAGGGCTCGTTTCCGTAACGCGCAGTGTGCGTCTAGGCTTGTTTCCGGCACATGTTCAATCTCACGCCACCTCTACATTCAATGAGGAGGCCCATCTTCCTAAATGTTCACCCTAAGCCTAAATAAAAGCAACCCATCCCCCCTTGCCTGGGGAGTCATGGCTTTGGAAGCCTGACCTTATTTGCTGCAGATAAACTTTCCTTTGTGCGACATCTCACCTGGTGCAGTTCTTTCTTATTTGAGAGAGAAGAGGGACAAGCGACTCCGTGCTGAGCGCCCAGCCCAGGGTGGGGCTCGATCCCACGACCCCACGACAGGAGATCATGACCTGAGCCGAAATCCAGAGCCAGGCGCTTAACCGACGGAGCCCCCTGGTGCCCTTGCCGTCTGTGACTCCCCAAGAAGTGAACTCACGCATGAGTTCCGTTCCAACGATAGAGGTTTTCAGTGTGTATTCCGTCTGCTTTCAGATGTTATTCCACATGAGAGAAATCCAGGCCTCCTATTTCCCTTTGATTTGGGTTGCAGCCCACAAATACATTGATTAGTGATGAGGGAGCAGAAGGCTCGCTGAGGACAAAGCAGCAGCTGACCCCCTACACCTACCCCTGCCTCCATGGGCGGAAACCCGAAGCCGAGGGAAACAGCACCCCCGCCCCCCCCCCCCCCCCCCCCCCCCCCCCCCCCCGCCCCCATGTGGTATGTGTGACATTCCTCAGGCACTCCCGGCTGCCCTAAAGGAAAAACGAATGGTTAACTGATAAGATCACAGTCCTGCAGGACAGGAGTCTCCCTCAGTTTACAAATGTCCTAGTGATTTACAAGGAAGCCTTCTCATCAATAGCCTAACTTCCAGAGACCCATAACTCGGTTCCTGAAGCCCTAACATCACCCTCCCCTCCAAAAAATTAAGGGAGGCTGAGACGGAAGGAAATGCAAATAAAATTGAATTTCTTCTAAACCTGAAGCCCACTGACAAGGACGTGTGATAGGAGGAATGTAACATTCCTCCAGGAAACCCCCATCTGTCTTCCTGTTAGTGCTTCATTAGAGGGGAAAACAGCCTTGGCTTGAGGATAACCAGGCCTCCAGTACCCGGAGAGTCTTTAGCATACGACAGTCCTTCTGGACTCTCACCTCCGCAGCTCCCAAGTATAAAGTCAACCACACCTCACAAACCGGAGCAGCTCTTTCTGCCCACAGGTCCTGTCCCCGGGGTTTAATAAAACCACCTTTTTGCACCAGAGACGTCTCAAGAACTCTTTCTTGGTTGTCGGCTCCGGACTCCACCCCACCAAACCTCATATATATTCTAAAACTTCATCATTACAGGACATAAAGGGAAAGGAGCAGAATCCAGCCAAAGCAAGGGCAGATCATCAGGCTAAAGGAAGGATTGATCATCGTCCTTCCCTCTTTCCTCCATCCCCTTCCCCCTCAATCTTCCCACCAGAACCACATGGTTTTCTTACTGTCTCTCTGCACTATTATAAAAAGTCCTCATCAAGCCTATGGAACTTGAAATGAGTAGATTATCCAAACTGTAATGGATATATAAATATCTACAAATAAAAGAAAAAGTGCTCAATTACATTAACACAGAACATTAGATTTAAAATGAAAAAACCAAAAGCCTTAAAAGTAAAGAGAGAGCTTTCATTTGCTTTAAACTTTTTGTTTAGAAATATTCTGTGTATCATTTAGAAATATAATGCACATTTCAGATTTTTTATTAATACAGACCCAATACTGTACTATTACTCACAAAATATTAGCATTAAGTATTGAGAAGTAGCAGAATAGGCCACCCTAAAATATTCCATTCTGGCATAAGGTTGATTTTGAGCTGAAGAAATTTGAGATGAAGCAGATGGAAGAAATGCCCTTTGTCTTCCTGCTTATTTCCCTAAAAGCTGTCCCTCCTTCCCTCTCCACCTGGAAGGACAAAGGTTAATCCCAGTGTCAGAGTAGACAGTTAGTGAGGCTCTAACGGATGCCTGGAGGCCAGCAAGGAGGAGGCCATGGCCAGCTGTGGGGAAGGTCAGAGGCCTGTCCTGGCAGCGTCCACGAGAGGCCGGATCCCAGCAGACAGGCCCAAGATGGCGGCGCCACGACAGGAAAGCCCTGAGCAAGTGAGGAAGAAAAAGCTCGAAACCCTGCTTCCAGCCCCAAGTAATAAATATTCTGCCCCCTAGTTAACAACTGTCAATAAAAGACAGAAACCCAGCCCGCAGGACGCACAGTTCTCTCTCTTGAGCTCACCATGCTCTCTTATCTTGAGAGTGTACTTTTGCTTGAATAAACTTTCCTGCTTGTACCCCTCATACACTGTGTTGTGTCTGCCCTTGAATTCTTTCTCGTGAGGAGACCAAGAGCCTTCTGCGATATCTTTAATATGGGTTGGGTCCAGACCTCAGGGCCCAGGGTCTCCCAGTTCACCCAGCAAAACCAGTAGACAGCTTTAAACCCTTATCAATGGAGAAGGTGCCAACTTAAAATCTGCCTAACAAACTTTATTCTTGTTTTCCTGGTAACCTTCCCATAACTGACTTCCCTGCACCTTTTGTGTTCGGTTTATAGGGGCCGAGGGCAGGATGCCCCAAAGATGTGCCACTTTGCCGAGATTATTCTGAGCTGAAGACAATAAAGACCGTGTGGTCTTGAGAGAAACTTTTGTCCCTCCCTTAACTGCATAAAGAATCTAATTTGGGGTCTTTCCCAGAAGAGGATTATGAACAGAGATAAAAGTTATCTGAGTGACCCACCTGTTCGGCAGGGCAAACATCTAATTACAAAACACCTGCTCTTCTTACTGCCTCATGCAGGTCATCCCTTCTCTTCAAAACCCCAGACCCCTTTTCCTTAGTTCAGAATGAGATAGATGCCTTCTTCTGCCTGTCTTTGGAATTTCCAGGTCTGTGTGGATTCCCTGTACAAATGCTATTAAATTAGATTTTTCTCTTGTTAATCTTTCTCATGTCAATTGGATTCTTAGTCCAGCCAGAAGGACCCTTGAAGGGGATAGAAATTCTTGCTCCCTGACAAGCTGAAGACAGTATTCAAGCGGTATTTCTAAGGCACCTTGGGGGTTCCTCGTTGTCCCCAGTGTAGCTTCCATGTGTACATGAGGTACACATGTTAGAAAGGAGACAGCAGGCCCCAGATGGAGTCAGTTGTATAAACCCGACATCAGCAAAATAAGATTTAACACCTAATCTCATCATAGTCTCACTCCCAGATTCCCATGCCCACCCCCAGGAATGTAACCTTTCACCAAGTGCAATTAACCTAGACTGCTAGTGAGATAATCCACCCAGTGGCCCATCCAATCCCTTTAGGAGGACGACCTTGCCTGAAACAATGCATTTTTTGCTAGTAATTTCCTTTTTCTGCCACCTTTCCACCTTTAAAAGCCTTTTCTATAGCTCAGCGGAACTCCTTTCTATTGCTGGATGGAATGCTGCCTGATCCAGGATTCATTGAATAAAGCCAATTTGACCTTTAAATTTACTCAGTTGAATTTTTGTTGTTTAACAATGTTAATAAACTTCTGTGCTGTGTGTGTTTTTCTTGGGACAACTGTCTTTTATTACAGGGATCTCAGCCAAACACTCAGAAGAGTAGAGGAAAAGTCATTTTTCTTTCCCTCTAATGGGAAGACATATTTAAGGACAGAACAATTAAATAATGAGTAAAATTATTTGGGTCACACAGCTTCTATAAAGCCCATCAAAAAGTCAAATATTCTACCGGGGGGGGGGGTGCATCTGAGTACCTATCATTGTTAGATCCTGTTGTCAGCATTTATTTTTATTCCAAGAAGTCATATGTATACCAGGATTAGAAGAGGTTTTTACCTTAAAAAGTAGTATTTTACCTTAAAAAAAGTTAAGTACAAGAAATAGGAAAAAGGGTATGAATATTAATATGACATATTAATAGACTTTAAGTGTTAAAGAAATCCCATATAGGAAGGGGTGCTTTCAAGGAAAAATTATAATTAGGTTGAAAAGTCATGGGTAGGTCAACCAAATTTTAGAATAAGGGTTTTTAACCTGGAGTCCATATACGCCAAAATACCTCCAAGGATAAAAATCGTCAGTGCATGGTTGGGCGGGGGGTGGTAGTGAGGAGAAACCCCATGAGTTGGGATGGGGAAAAATATAATTTACTTTTGACTGATCTTTAGCATTTCCCTTTATAATGAATTTAGGCCACAACCTTAGTACCTGTGAGTTTGTCACCCAATGGAAATCACAGATAATCTCATTTCTCATAACAATTGCCAAATTATCTTGAACCGTTATTTTACTTGTCTAATTATTGATGGCAATTAGGCTCACCAAGATTGTATTATGTAACGTGTTCACTGTTTAGGCACATGTCAGTCCTAGCAACTTTATTCTTAAAAATATGTTGATAACTAATGGGTTTTTTTTTTTTTTGCAATTTTTGCATTTTATGCACTTCAAATATTATTCTGAGAATGATTTCCATAAATGTCACCAGGCAAAGGTGTCCATGACATTCAAGAAAAAACCGCTAAGAATGTTTTTTCCCCCCTTTTTGAGATGACATCATCAGTGAACAGAGAGTAGGAGGCAAGATTCTGTGCCCTGGGGAATAAAAACCGTTGGCAGGGGTTTTCCTTATTTCCTCTCAAAAGCAACAAAAGTTAGGTGTGATGCACATCAATCGACCTTCCTCCATACCTAACCCTGCCCGCTGGGAGGAGGCCAAGGCTCCTCAGGAGCCCACCACACACTCCATTCCTAAGCACCCTTTGTCAAAGCACACCAGAATCCTCTACTTATAGTGTTTTCCTCACTCCACTTGCACCTTTAAGTCTGTAACGCAGGGGCGCCTGGGTGGCTCAGTTGGTTAAGTGACTGCCTTCGGCTCAGGTCATGATCCTGGAGTCCCTGGATAGAATCCCTGAATCGAGTCCCTGAATCGAGTCCCTGAATCGAGTTCCGCATCGGGCTTCCTGCTCGGCAGGGAGTCTGCTTCTCCCTCTGACCCTCCCCTCTCTCATGTGCTCTCTCTCATTCTGTCTCTCAAATAAATAAATAAAATCTTAAAAAAAAAAAAAAAGTCTGTAACGCAGAACAGCCTTTGGGATTAGCAACACTTTACACTTCAATAGCACTAGTTATGGGAAACATTCCTTATATGTTAAGGTGTGACAAATTACGCTGAGGCAACAGCCTTGACTTCAGGCTCATCCCAAATGTGAGAAACTTTTCTCGGGCTCCAGAATGGTGTCATAGCTACCCATGTAATCCCAGTAGTTTATCCATTTGGCAACATCGAGGGTGGTGGAGGGCAGTGCCTCAAAGCCTATGTATTGTTAGGAAAACTGGATGCGACTCTTGGCAGCCTTTGGATGGGGGAAGACTATCCTGCAGTGAAGCTCTCCATGGGCCGGTAGGGGACCGGATGTCCTTGGGCATGATGGTGACGCGCTTGGCGTGGATGGCGCACAGGTTGGTGTCCTCGAAGAGCCCCACCAGGTAGGCCTCGCACGCCTCCTGCAGGGCCATGACGGCCGAGCTCTGGAAGCGCAGGTCGGTCTTGAAGTCCTGCGCGATCTCGCGCACCAGCCGCTGGAACGGCAGCTTGCGGATCAGCAGCTCGGTGGACTTCTGGTAGCGCCGGATCTCGCGCAGGGCCACCGTGCCGGGCCGGTAGCGGTGCGGCTTCTTGACGCCGCCGGTGGCCGGTGGCTTGCTGCGCCGACTGCTAAACTCAGCCAGCTAAGCTTTTGTGCACCAGAAAATTTCATTAATTGACAAAAGCTAATAGCTCCCTGTGGACGCACACTGACTAGGTAAACAACTCAACAAGGTATGTAAGGAGTCTGTTTTCCAATTACCACAAATTCTCAAATGGGGGAAAAACCTATCGTTCATCGCAGGTTTAGGCTTTAATGTAGTGTTCTGCTTTCAACCCGGGATAGAGGATAGATGAGAATGGCTCAAGTTTTCTACGTCCCACTTTTTCTCATTTAGTATAAAACAAATGTTAAAGTTCTTTTCCAGAAAATATAGGTGGCCCTGAAAAGAGCCTTTGGTTTGGACTCGACTTACTCGAGCTACCGTAAATGGTCATTTAGACCACTACTTGCCCTTGGCCTTGTGGTGGCTCTCGGTCTTCTTGGGCAGCAGCACGGCCTGGATGTTGGGCAGGACGCCGCCCTGCGCGATGGTCACGCGGCCCAGCAGCTTGTTGAGCTCCTCGTCGTTGCGGATGGCCAGCTGCAGGTGGCGCGGGATGATGCGCGTCTTCTTGTTGTCGCGCGCCGCGTTGCCCGCCAGCTCCAGGATCTCGGCCGTCAGGTACTCCAGCACGGCAGCCAGGTACACGGGCGCGCCGGCGCCGACCCGCTCGGCGTAGTTGCCCTTGCGGAGCAGGCGGTGCACGCGGCCCACCGGGAACTGCAGGCCGGCCCGCGACGAGCGCGTCTTGGCCTTGGCGCGGGCCTTGCCGCCTTGCTTGCCGCGTCCGGACATTGTGATCTCAGATTTACGCAACACTAAGTTACCAAAGTGAAAGCGTGGGGGGTAGCAGTTTTTATAACCCTTATTGGGCTTGAAAAAGAAAATTTTTCATTGGTTAAGATTGCAGCTTAACCAATGGAAATGCAACTTTGGAATCCTTGCGTTCTGATTGGGAAGAACTAATTGTGACGTTACCCTGAACAGCCACCAATCAGAGAACAGTGTAATTTACACCTTATTTGCATAAGAGGTTCTCTATAAATGGGACCCATTACGTTTTCCTTCTACTATTTCTTTAGAGGGCTTTTGATCTGTTGCGAATCATGCCCGAGCCCGCCAAGTCGGCCCCGGCCCCGAAGAAGGGCTCCAAGAAGGCGGTGACCAAGGCGCAGAAGAAGGACGGCAAGAAGCGCAAGCGCAGCCGCAAGGAGAGCTACTCGGTGTACGTGTACAAGGTGCTGAAGCAGGTGCACCCCGACACGGGCATCTCGTCCAAGGCCATGGGCATCATGAACTCGTTCGTCAACGACATCTTCGAGCGCATCGCGGGCGAGGCGTCCCGCCTGGCGCATTACAACAAGCGCTCGACCATCACGTCGCGGGAGATCCAGACGGCCGTGCGCCTGCTGCTGCCCGGGGAGCTGGCCAAGCACGCCGTGTCCGAGGGCACCAAGGCCGTCACCAAGTACACCAGCTCCAAGTGAACAGTGAGTTGGCGGCAAATTGGAAACTAACGGCTCTTTTAAGAGCCCCCATATTTTCAAAGAGAGCTGCTGCTCGTTTTTATTCCGTGCTGGGCTCCTGTAACTTAACAGTAATTGCTCTGCGAGGTACGGCAGTCACCGAACAATGTCAGACTTTTCCTGTCGCGATAACTAAGCGACAAGAAACGTTACCAGGTCCTGGCAAAGCTCTGTAACTCCTTTGTGCAAAGCAACCGCTCTGAGCTTGTCACTGCCCCTTGGGAACTATTTTCAAAAGGGCTCTGCCCCCGGCTCTGGTAACCATTAGGATTAAGTAACTGGCAGAGAAAGCTAAGCTCGAAGCCAATTCAAACACACCCCGGTTACCTGTCGAGAGTAAAGAGCTGGGCGCGGCCGCGGGCGCAGGGGTTGCGCGGGCAGTTTGAATTTGCCGCCCTTCCTCTCCGCGCCCTGATTGGTTGCCGACGCCTGGGAAGCGCCCGCGGGTTTGGATGCGCGGAGGCCCCGGCCACTCCGGCCCCCGAGCCCCGCACACAGCAGCCGCTGGAGGAGACATTCTCCCGAGTCTGGGCTGCTTTTCATTCTCCTCGTCTTTAGCGTTCTGTCCTTGTAGGAATGACGGTTATACTTTTCCTCTTGGAATTTTCGTTGGAGAGAAAGGAATTTGGAGGGTGTCCTCTTCAGTGTGAGAAGTACCCATGCTTTATTTCTAATTAGGGTGCCGCTTTCCCTTTGCCGTAGATCCATATAATGGAAAATACAAGACGAGACAGGACTGGGTTTGGGGGGGGGGGGGCGGTCAAATGAAGGCAAAGAAGCTTGATGGCTATCCTAGACTGTACTGAAACAAAAATCAGTAACTATTGTAAAGTTCCTTTTGTTGGTATTTTAAATCCTATGTTTGACATTGCCTGGAACCAGTGAGGAAGAACACACTCCGTGTCAGTTAGGTTGTAAATAAGAACCCGTCACCCAACAATAGTATGTCTGCATTATAACTATTCCATATTCTGTATCTCTTAGCTTAAAAGCCACGATCTATAAAGAAAGCATTTGGAAGCTTCCACTATGGCTGGTTTGGGGTTTAGGTAATTTTAAATGGATTTAATTTAAATACATTATTTAGTTTATCTAAAACGGATCTAAATTTAATACAGTGGTAATGCCTTAAACAATATTTGGTTAAATCCAGTGTCAAATATACACTTCTTTGTTGATTCAAATCCTACTCATGTTTCAATGCCCACTTCAATCTTGCCTGCTCTCTGAAATTTCCTTCCGTTTTTGAGCTTCTTCTAACAGTTTGTCCAGCATTTGGGACTGCCTCCATATATATGGATATATGGATTTGAATTGCTACTAACTGGTTTGTTGTATGTTTCCATGTAGAGAATATACAGTCATGAAAGGAAAAACAAAGAAAGAAAAGAAAGTTCTTTCCTTCATCTCCATCCCACACTAATGATAAGTGAGTATCTGTAAATAAACAGAACATAGATAATTTTAGTCACTTCTGTCGTATGAGACCCCGACCCTCTCCATTAATCCAAATAGTCAGATGATAATTTCCAAGCTAAATACTTTTTTTGTTGTTTGTCTTATAGGATATAGAAATCAGAATAAAAAGCCAGAATTTGTGAGAAAAGGACAGGGATTGAGACAGAAGATAAGTCATAGGCAATAGTCCATTCCCAGATGAAAATCTGTAAAGACTGTTTTCGAAACTACGATGTTGAAAAGATCCCAGCTAATTCTCCTATTACTCAGAAAATTAAACTGCTTAAGCCGTAAACAAATCAGGTAAATAAATCAAATTTTCATCTTTGGGGTAATCTGCACCTTGATGGAGTCCCCTTGTAAATAAGGCAAGGTTTTGTTTTAATCCTTTCCTTGAAAAAGAGTTATCACTTTAACCATTGCTAATCAGCTTCAGAAAAACTGGTTCAAAGCTAAACTAACACAGTATATCATTGCAAAAA
The DNA here is from genome assembly GCF_002201575.2 of Neomonachus schauinslandi. NCBI lineage: Eukaryota > Metazoa > Chordata > Mammalia > Carnivora > Phocidae > Neomonachus > Neomonachus schauinslandi. Next base: position 144,017,196 of record NC_058410.1, on the reverse strand, counting down.
ATGTACACTGTGAAATATCATATCACAAAATAGATATTTGTTGCTCAAAGTACTTAAGACTATTTGACAGGTCTTCCCCAGAAATCACAAACCAGAATGATGCCTAGAACATTGTGTTAGAACTAGCTGTTTGTATGTAGCCTTTTTTCCAGTTATATCAAATGATTATATTTCATTTTTCTCCTGTGTACATATTTCTTTTTAAACTAATCTCCAACCGTTGTTGAAATCAAGGCACCCATTCCCTAGGGAATTAATAGAGCCCCACTAAGAAAGTCTATGGAAAGATCAGTGGCCCTATATCTAGATACCATGCAGATATCTATTCTTCCATTATACCTTTGGTGTGTTAAAGTTAATTCCATTGTAATATAACTTTGGTTAATTTTATTTTCAAGTTTTGATAATATATGGTAAATATCCAATTAGTAATAACTATATTTACAAACTATCCATTGATTTGAATGACTTCTTCTAAGCTTTAATTTCGAAGTGTCACTTTTCTTGATATTGCCCCCAAATGTTAGATATGCAACTCTCTTTATAGAGTTTGCATTGCATGAAGACATATTTGCATTCTGCACATAAAGTAGAGCAGAATTTTTTAATTTTAATAATAAAAAAGGGATTCCTGAAGAACTTGTTTTGCACATTATTAATATTTTTTCTCATCTTTATCAGTGAATCTGTTCTCATTTACTATGGAAACTATACTATACACTTGACATTGGGAAACCCGATGAACATGTGGTTTGTGCTCTTGCACACCATCAGATCTACAAAACTATGATGTATACATCAGTATTTGATTGTCACATGGAAGCAATATCTACGAGGCCCAGCCCGAGCAAGGACTGAAGGAAGAAAATAATTGTTAGAGCAAGTAGCTCACACTCCAGTTATTTCTACTTCTGGAACATAGTTATGCTTTTTATTTTTATTAACATGAGTTTTCTATAAATTGTTGATTGAGAAAGACTGTCTAGGTTTGAAACTAGGCCGTGGCACTTAAAATTTGCATTTACACATTAATTTCTCTAGCTTTTTTCCTCATTTAAAAAGGGGGATACAGTAGTGCTGATGAATTAACATTTTGCACATGCCTAGAACACTGCCTCGCATGCGGTAAGTATTCAACATATGGGCTGTAATACCACCGCTGAAGCCAATCAGAAATAGTAATAACAACGTACCACTCAGGAGGATCCGTGAAAGACAAGAGGGAAGAGAGGAGGATTTGCTGCCACTGGGAAGAATTAGGAGCATTGCCTCTCATTGTTGACTTTTGCTGGAAAGAGAAGTGATCTAAGATATCGATCTAAACTGACTGGTGTGTGGCTGATTTGCCTGGCGAGGCAAAGATGTGAAGGGGACAAAAGTGGAGGTTTGTTGACAAGTTTTGGGGAACAGTGAGATGGATGGACTCAGAATGGTCCTGGAGTCTAAGAATAATGTTGGCCTATGCCAATGCCAGCCATGAGGTCCATGCCTCCATGGAAGTTCTCAGTAATCAGGCAGACACCACCAACCGTGTGCATGTCACTGAGTTTCTTTTCTCAGTACCTTCTTACTGCCCAAGCAATTTGTAAGCAAGGTGGCCCACAGAAGAGGTTATACAAGAGCTCTTCAACATAGACTTAGCTCCAGAGAGCTGACCCGGATACTGACGCTGCCAAGCGGCCCAGATGCTAGGACAAGTGTTCTCGGATCCATTTTGTCCTGGATGACGCAGATACTGGACTTCACTGAGATAGACACTTATTCTAGATTTGGTGTGTTTCACTCTCAGGCCATTGCTAGCAAGCTTACCTATGAATTTACTGGATACTTTATACCTCCTATCTCACAACACGATTTTGGCCATTTCAGTACATCATAGAGAAAAGCTAAGGCAGCGCAGAGACGGCCACGGGGCTACCTAGTCTTCACGTGTAGCCCAGCCTTCATGAGCCGCGGCCTTATCCGTTCCCGGGAGACTCCGTGAAAGCGGCATCTAGGAGTTTGGCAAGTTATTGGAGTCCTGTTCAGCTAGATACTGTGTAGGTACTGAATAGTGACAAAGAAGAGCCGCACTCTCTGCCATTGCCAAACACATTGGTTAGAGAACAGAGAGGCGGAAATGGAGGGGTCCCTCTGCCACGGGCTTGATCACCGACTCGAACAACCTTCACTTTCCATCCTTGCATCTCAGGGCTCACTCTGTTGAGTTTATTGGATTTTTGGTTTTTTGTTTTTGAAAGTTGTAGTATTCAAAGGAGGAATGCCTCCGCCTGTGGACACTGAGATGACTCTATTAAATGGTTCATTTTTAGTGTAAAGTTAAAGCACTTTTAATCGGATTCACTAGCCGGCCTAAGAGATATGTGGTAAGTCTTGACTTGGGGGATTGAGACCTTTGGATTCCCCTGTTGCTCAATCTTCTCTAAGTTTTTGTTTTCCTTCTTCCCTCTTGCACTTTCTCTTTTTAGGAGGATGGGCAGCAACTGGAACAGAGACTGTTTGAGTGTTCTTTAAAAGGCTGTCATAAAAAATACACAATGAAAGCCAGTCAGCTTAGTCTCAGAAATCTTCAAATACAAGTTAAACTACACTAATGTAAGTTACTATAAAATTGATAAATACACAAATAAAGTTTCAGTAATTCTTAAGAATTGGTCACTTGATGAAATTGTTTTTAGATAACTGAGTTGAGAAAAATTGGCCTGTTACCCATGTTTCCTCCTGTGATATTTCACATATTTATCTATTTAACCTAATCACTGATTTTTCTTTCCTTCTCCCTTAGTATTTTATTTAGGGTGTCTTGATGCCACATGTGTAACTATAAGTTACACAATATATAGATGGCCCAACAATAGAACCAGGAGAGCAGTGAATTCTGGATTACGAGCTATTTTCTATAACTAAAAAGATTTTGCATGCTCTTAAAATATGACTGAGACATGCGAAATGGGCAAATCATTATCATTATGGGAAAGCAATACGTGGAAAAGAGTGTATTTTGGTTTTTGGTCATTGTTTATTTCTCAGTTTACAAAAATTAACTGCATTTCTGTATAACAAACTTTTTCAGAAATTATTAAATATATATATAGAACCACATAATTGCTGCATTGTAGGGTTAAGAAGAAATCCAATGCTTTCAGACTCTTATTTAAAGGTATTAAGTGAAGAGATGTAGTATGTTCATAGATAAGAAATATTAAATAGCATAAAGATGTCAGTTCTTCTAAAATTGGTGTAATTATTTAAGGTACTTCCAGTCAAAATCCTTATGTTAGTTTTGGAATTTGGAAGTTAATTTTAACATTTATTTGAAAAGCAAAGTGATAAAAAAAAATCCAAGAAACTCTCAATGCGAGGTACAACATGATTTAGTGATAAAAGACTTATATAATACTATGTGGTACTGCACAGAGATGGAAACATTTACCAACTGAATTAGATAGGAAGCCAAGGATCACAGCTAATTTTTTGTTGAAATTTCAGAAAAGAGAGAGGTGAGATTTCAGGTTAGTGAGGAAAAGACAGGTGGCTCAAAAAAATTGATCGGGGCAACTGGTGATGGGGTGGTTGTGGGGGAAGACCCCTAAATGTAAATAGAACATCACTAAGGCCTTCCGAAAATAAAATAGGAAAATATGACTATAGAGAAGGACTTTTTAAACAAGAAAGAAAGGTACCATGAAGAAGAGTGTTACATTATATTTCTCATTAGAGAGGCATTTTCTCTTAAGCTATTTTGCAACATCAAGACTTCTAGGTTCTTTCTTCCTTAATGTGGGAAGGAGAAAATATTAGTGAATGTCAGTTGAAAGTGAAGAAGGGATTGAAAAGTCTGTTTCCCCTGAAATCTGACCTTGACCTCACCTGAGGTCAGATCTTTAGGTTCAAACCTTCTTTTCTTCTCTCTTTCCTTCTGGGAAAAGAATATTGTTAAGATATCTTTCATATTTTGTCTATAGATACAGAAAACAAATTTGTTTGCTTGTTGTGTAAAAAACTAAGGTTTTCAGAGGAAAAGTTTCATTTATAATCTTTTTTTTTTAAAAGATTTTATTTATTTGCGAGAGAGAATGAGAGACAGAGAGCATGAGAGGGAGGAGGGTTAGAGAGAGAAGCAGACCCCCTGCTGAGCAGAGAGCCCGATGCGGGACTCGATCCAGGGACTCCAGGATCATGGCCTGAGCCGAAGGCAGTCGCTTAACCGACTGAGCCACCCAGGCGCCCAATGAAACTTTATTTATTTTTTTAATAAAGATTTTATTTATTATTTGACAGAGAGAGAATGAGAGAGAGCACATGAGAGGGGGGAGTCAGAGGGAGAAGCAGACTCCCCGCCGAGCAGGGAGCCCGATGCGGGACTCGATCCCAGGACCCTGGGATCATGACCTGAGCCAAAGGCAGTTGCTTAACCAACTGAGCCACCCAGGCGCCCTCATTTATAATCTTAAAGATGCTAACTTTTATGTAAATGAAATATGAATGGAAACTATCAGTATGATACTACTTTTGTTTTTTAGAAAACTTCTCCCCGGCACTTTTCATAGAAAGGCTCTACAATGACAATCCATGAACAATGAGAATTGCCATCACCCAGATTATCTTTTCTCAATCCTTTTCCAAAGAGCAAACTCGACTATTTGGAGATTTAGTTAAGTGAAACGCATTGAAACAGATTTGGGAGACATAGCAATCAATGGAATCCTAATTCAGAAAAATCACTGTAAAGAAGTATTTGAGGCAACTGAGGGTTGTGGTTTTTGTTTGGTTTGGTTTTAAAGCACTAGATATTGGATGATGTTACGAACGATCACTTCTAAGTTTTTTTCGGTGCGACATTCTTGTATTTTGTTTACCTGTATCTTTTGGGACGTTTGTGACAATACTCGAGACGGAAATGAGGAGCTTGTGCGCCCCGCCCGCCCCAGCAAGCGCGGAGAGCGACCCGGCGCGGGCAGGATGCCGGTAATCCCCGCAGATTCGGGCTGTGCTCCCAGCCTCCCCTGCACAACCGCCCCCCCCCCCCCAGAAGTTTTTTAAGATGTCGGCCCAGTTAACGAATCTATTTCTCTTTTGGTCAACAAAGGGTGACACAGGGGAATCCAGACACGGAGAAGTCAGCGCGACTTCACCGAGGAACAGGAAGAGGGGTGGGCCGGAGGGAAGGGCCCCCAGCCCAGGCTCCTCCTTCCAGCCCACCTGCGGGAGAGCGTCGCACGCTCTCGCCACCTGCTGGCCGCTTGGGACAATGCAGCTAAAACTTGGTTTTGTTGTATGGTTTCTATTGGGCAGTCAGGTGCGAGGGCTTCATAATGGCATACATAAAGAACACAAGAAGCAAACACAAGAAACAATCCTGCTCCCAACATAGCCCTTCACCGCCCAGCTCCCCCATCAGTAACAGGGAGCCGCATTTACTAGTTTTGTGTGTAGCGGTCTGGAACTTCTTCATACAAACACAGAAGCGTGGACTCCTCCCCACCCCCAACACACACACTTTAAATGGCCAATGGTGATGTTCTTCTCACGGTTCTACCCAATTGCTTTTCTCATTACCTAGCTTGGAACCCTTTCCTTAATAACTAGAGCGGCTGAAAATTCTCGGCAGGTGCACCCTAGTAACCTAAGGAAGGTAACCCAAGGCCAAACCTGTTCCTACACTGGGAACCCCTAAAAGTGAGCCTGATGCTCATCTTTAAGAGGGCCGAAGCAGGTCAGGACAGCGGTGGGATGGGACCTCTGGGCTTTGTAAGTGGAGACACAGATCCTAACACCGAGCATCACCTTGTCAGTGGGGCCGTGGTTAATAGTCATCTTTATCATTGAGCGACCCCACCCTAATTTCCTATTCCTACTTTCTACTCTATTCGTCTTCATAATGTGTACCAAGATCTGACATGCTGCATGTTTTACCTATTCTTTGGCTTCTCGTCACCCTAACACCCTCCCCACTAGAATGTAAGTCCCTTGAGGGATGTATTTTTCTGTTTTAGTCTATTTTGGTCACTACTTGTATTTCCCAGCTTCTAGAACAGTGCCAGGCACAGGGTACATCTCTGAATAAGTGAGTGAAGTCATATTCCTTGGATCCACTGTTGCCAAATGGGAGACCCTCAACGAATTTTCTTTACTTCCTTTGGTGGGTGATACAGAAGATCAAAGACAACTCATCCCTTCCCAGCATTCTCTGAGCACTCCTGGTTGAGTTCCCAGTTTTCTCCCCCTGCAAAAACCTTTGGTTTTGTTAAAACTCGGATTTCCTCTCGTTCCTGATGTTTCTCATTAATGATTATTGGCACATGCATTATTTTTATATACCAAATAAGGCAATGAACACATTGTGTCACTTCCAGATATCCTGCCCTTCTCTGAGTCTCAGACTCAGGACCTTCCTTCATTAGGGGAGACATGAAGCCTGCCAGTTTCAGGGGGTGAAGCTAACGGGAAATTATAAATCCCCTTCTCTGAGACTGCTGCCTTCTGGATTTCCATTTCTCCTGGAAGAGAAACCCTGGTGTCTAAGGACTTCTCCCCTAGAGCCCCCAGATGTCCATCTCACCCTGCACCTATGGTGACCACCGCTCAAGGGCGCTGCTGTCCAGCCTTTCCCTGCTCATCCAGCCGAGGGACCTTGTGGCCTTCTGGGTGGGCACGGTTAATGTGTGCCTTTGCCTGGTCTTTTTCCTTCTCTTTCACTTACCTCCAACTCCCTGCCTTCTGAAAGTTCCATCACTCTTTCACAGCCAGACTATGGAGTAGGCCATCTGGTCCGACGAATGAAGGCACACATGACTGCCAAACCCGTCTCCAGCCTCAACTTCTCCTTCCTTTAAATCTGCACTGGCAACTGTGTGACCTGAAACGTTCTTCAAAATACCACCAAAACCACCATGCAGGGGTCATCGATCACTACCGCCATTCAGGGCTGTGTATCAGGGAACCAGAAAAAGGGAGTCACTCACCTTGTTTTATTTAATCCAATTTATTATTTTTTTCACAAACATATACAATTATCCTCATTTTAGAGATGGAGCTGAGGCTTGGCCAGGGGTGGGAGGGTGTAGAGTATCTTCCTGAAGTCACGTGGCTGATACCTGGCAAAGTCAGTGTTGGCAGGCAACATGTGTTACCCCCAAATCTGTGCTTTCTCCCCCCAGTCCATGTCCGTCCCCCTTCCTTCTCCACGAGTGCTCACCAGCTCATTGAACATATTTACACAGCTGTGGGTTTCTTCATGCACCAGAAAGATCCCCACCTCCAATGGCTTGCCAAATCTTCCAGATTTTGCCTCTGCAAGTTCTCTTTCTGTTCATTCATTCCTTCATCCAGTTGTGGTACACAGTATTGTGGAGGAAATGCCGTGTCACACAGAGCTCACCTCTGACGCCAGAGGCTGATAGAAGGCACGTGGCCCAGCATCTGGGGCTCTTCCGTGTTGGGATGTGCTCTGGCTTCTCCACCCCTGGTGGCCCCTTTCTGACGGCCCACAGCTAAAGAAAGAGACTTCAAAGCTCAGTTTGACCACGTGTAGGAGTGCTGACAACAGTGGCTCCATTCTTGACTCCTCCCTCTTCGGGTTTGCAGGATGGCCTCTTTGGGGCCCGTGTTCCCAGCCCTTGGAGATTAATAGACATACTTTAGGAATGACTGCCAAGGGCCGGATGCGGCAGGTGGGGGGGCTTGCTGTGGCCTCCCGTGAATCTATTGGAGATAACATAGTCTTTCCCCTTCTTGACACACAGGTGGGGTCACAAGATCTAATTAAAGGTTAGCTGTCAATCAGGTGCAGGTGACCCCTTTGATCTCACTACAGTGCCCTTCTGCGAGCCCCCCCCCCGACCCGCTCTATAAAATTTGGGGACTACTGTCTGGACTTTTTGGAGAATAGCCATGAAGCTGCCCTGTCTCATTTTCCAGCAGATTCTCCCTGTCAGTAAGTTACCCTGAGTAAAGCTCTGTGTAAACTGTATGGAGCCCCCTGTTTAGTTTTCCAGTCTCAGTGCGCCTTCTCAGTTTGGGGCACACTTTACTGTCCCTCCCCCACCACCCAACAGGCACGTAACTCCTCCGCCCCAAGTTCTTCAGAGGATCTTCCGTCTTCTTGACCTGCATTTCGAACCATGACTCAACACCATCTACAATTTCCCAGCTCATTAAAAAAAAAGTCATTTCTACCATGAACGACTGTTTCATTCCCAGTTACTAAATACGTTCTTTTCTCAGAGAGAAATTCCCATTCCCATGTCTGTGGCCTCTCTGCTCTGTTCTTGCTTCAGCCTTATCCTTCCATGCTCATTCTTGATTCCTTTGATCTGATAAAGCGTTTTTCTCTCCCCCCACCCAGCTCTTTCTTTAAACTTCTTTTGTGTTTTTGCTCTTTTGCGGGGGGGGGGGGGGGGGGAGGGTGGCTCCTGTTTTGAACATTTCCCATCTCCTCAAGAGCTGTAACTATCACATTGTAACCTAGTACACATTCCAACACCTAACATGTGGACTTCAGAAATTGGTGATTTGTCTTGGGTGGAAAGAACTGGTTTTTTTCTTTGGAACAATGTTTTATAGGTGTCAAGATAGGAAATAAAAAAACAATTTGTATCTCTCATTTTCCCTAATTGACAGCCTCCTCTGTTCAGGCCTTTGTGATGTTTTGTACCAAAGAGGTTTGTCTTGGTATGTTTCCTGCTAGAAACAAAATGTGACTTCTCAATTAAAAATTCCAAAAGTGGGGCGCCTGGGTGGCGCGTCTGCCTTTGGCTCAGGTCATGATCCCAGCATCCCGGGATCGAGTCCCGCATTGGGCTCCCTGCTCCTTGGGAGCCTGCTTCTCCCTCTGCCTCTCTCTCTCTCTCTCTGTCTCTCGTGAATAAATAAATAAAAAATCTTTAAAAAAAAAAATTCCAAAAGTGTACTGGCATGCTCTTAAATGTTGTCCATATGGTGCATATCAAATAAATTCCTTTCTAGGACAATAGATTGTTGCTTTGCAATCCATTCTACTTATCTGGTAAGCGAAAGATATTGGATTCAAATCCTCACAGGATTTTGGTTTTGCATGTCTAGTACTTCTTGATACTTATTTCTTCCCACAAAACTTGGCCCTGGATTAAGCCTCATTTGCCTTATCTAGTCAGTTCCACACCTGACCTACAAGCACCTGGATAATTGAGAATAATATAATAGTGTATAATGGTGCAGGGCGCGTGGGAAGCTCAGTTAAGCGTCTACCTTTGGCTCCGGTCATAATCCCAGAGTCCTGGGACTGAGCCCTGAGTTGGGTTCCCTGCTCAGCAAGGAGTCTGCTTCTCCCTTTCCCCTGCTTGTACTCTCTCTCTCTCTGTCAAATAAATAAATAGAAAAATAGAATCTTTTTTAAAAAAAGGTGTATAATGGTTAAATAAATAATAACTGTGGAATAAGTGCCTATTTGCCAAGAACTGTTTCAGGCATCTGGGAAGCAAAAAGGAGTGAGACATTACCCTTGCTCTCATAGTCTAATAGAGGAGACCAAAGGTGCTTTTATACTTAATCCCAATAATCCCGCTGCCAGGAACAAAAGTGATGTGTTCAGGGCCTTCCTCAACTCCATAGTCCCCGGCTCCAGGGACCTAGTACTGCGTTCCTATTTGTTCCCATTCTCAGTCCTTCAGGCTCCCATGAACACAACCCAGGAAGAGGCAGAATGGCCTCCTCCATGTAGGAGTAGGACCAGACCCTCCAAACTACTTCCGTAAACTCAAAAATCATCCTTGCCAGATTCCTTCTATTCCATTCTGATAACAGGGCAGGTCAGTATAACATTGTGTTTGGGCTTTCCAGCATTATTTGATTCAAATACCATTTTGAAATATTTTTATTTATATGCTTGATCAAAAAGTTCATCCTTTGTAAAATATTAAGCTGAGGATTAACAAACCATAATATCTTTGAATTTATGTTTACATTAATTATGTTACAAAGTCAATACTTTAAAGTTTGTAGATTTGAATTCTAAATTTCTTTCTTGATTAAAAATAATATACACATGCTAAAATATTTGATTGACTCCTAATGGCCCGGAAGTTATGGTAACATCTTATTAGGGCTAAAGTGTTAATTTGTACTTTAAGAATGCTTACAAGACAATTTCAGGAAATGCTAACAATTTAAAATTTAATGTCCCTGGTTACTTTTCAGTTGCTTTTAGTTTTTTGGGGTATTATAAGCTCTGTGAATATTTTTGTGTATGTCTTTTGGTGAACTTATGCATTCATTAATTTCAGGCATATAATTAGGAGTAGAATTGACAGTTTATAAGGTAGTCATAAACTTTTCATAAACACTGACAAATATTTTTCCAAAATAGAGAAACCAATTCAGTCTTCTCTCAGCAATGTAAAATGATTTTAATTGCTTCATATCTTTGCTTTTATAACTTGTTAGGCTTGTTGATTTTTGTCCTTCTGAGAAGATGTGCAGTGATATTTCATTGTTTTAATTTGAATTTTCATTTCCCTTATGAATAATGATGTTGTATACCTTTTCATATGCTTCCTGTACCTTGCATGTCATTAAATGGAGGAGATTATTCATATCTTTGAGTATTTTTTATTGGGTTATTTAACATTTATTTGTTGATTTTTAAGAGTCTTTTCCATATGGATATTTCCATACGGACATATCATTGACCCAACACAATTTATTAAGAAGACAACCCTTTGCCCATTACACTTCAGTGTTTGTCACAAATCAGGTGACTATATACATGTGGGTATATTTTTAGTTCAATACCAATCACCCTTACTACCATAGCTTAAGATAAGGATTAATATTAATTTAATAGTCCCCCAAACTTGTTCTTCTTTTATGATTGTCTTTGCAATTTTCATAAGTATTAGATCCAAGGAGATATGTTTCCTAACTCAGGGGTTGGCAAATAATGGTGTGTAGGCGAAATCTAGCCCATCAGCTGATTTGGGTAATAAAGTGTTATTGGAACAGGGCTATGGCAGTCACTTGTGAGTTATCTATGGCTACTTTCTCGCTACAACAGCAGAGCAGTGGCAGAGATTCTAAGGCCTGCACAGCCTAAAAAACTTACCTTCTGGCATCTTAAAGAAGATGTTTGTAAAACCCCTATCCTAACTCATTCTATAACAGGGTCATCACTTTGATACTAACATCAGGCAAATACACTACAAACAAAGAAAACTCCTGACCAATATCCTTCACAAACACAGATGCAAAAATTCTAAACAAAGTTTTAGACATTAAAATCTATTCATATATTAAAAAAAAATAATACAGCATGATCAAACATTCCTGATTTATCCCCAAAATGTAGGGTTGGTTTAACACGAGAAAATCAATCAGTGTAAAACACTGCATTAACAAACTAAAAAAGAAAATTCATATGATCATCTCAATGGGTGCAGAAAAGCATTTGACAAAATCCAATATCCATTCCTGATAAAAACTCTCAGCAAACTAGGAACAGAAGTTCCTCACCCTGATAAAAGGCATCTACAAAAAACTCAACTAACACCATTCTTAAAAGGGAATCACTGATTTCTCCCTAAGATTGTGACTAAGATAGCTATGTCTGCTCTCACTACTTGTATTGAATGTTGTGCTGGAAATTCTAGTTAGTGAAATCAGGCAAAAAAAAAAAAAGAACAGGAGAGAGAAGGAGAAACAGAGAGAGACAGAGAGAAAGGAAGGAGGGAGGGAGAGGAAGAGGAAGAGAGGAAGAGTCATCCAAATTGAAAAGGAAACACTTGTACTGGATTTACAAAGAGCTAGTAGTACCGATGAGTGAGGTCAGAAAAGTGACAGGATGCAAAGTTAATGTACAAAACACAACTGCACTTTTATATACTGAGAACAATCAGAAATTGAAATTTTTTTTTTTAAGATTTTATTTATTTGCGAGACAGAGAATGAGAGACAGAGAGCATGAGAGGGAGGAGGGTCAGAGGGAGAAGCAGACTCCCTGCCGAGCAGGGAGCCCGATGCGGGACTCGATCCCGGAACTCCAGGACCATGACCTGAGCCGAAGGCAGTCGCCCAACCAACTGAGCCACCCAGGCGCCCCAGTCAGAAATTGAAGTTTTTAAATTTATTCTATAATATGATAAAAAATATGAAATGCTTAGAGATAAATTTGACAAAAGATGTTAACTGCCTGTGCCCTGGAAAATACAAAATATTCCCGAGAGAACTTAAAGAGGCAACTCAATGTGAAGATATAGTTTATTCAGAAGTCAGGAGACTCAGATTGTTAACATGTCAGTTATCCCCCAACTGATCTTTAAATTCAACAAACCCAATTAAAACCCAGAAGTTTTCTTTGTAAAAATTGATAATATGATTCTAAAATTCACATGGAAATGAAAAGGATCTAGGATAGCCAAAACAACTCAAAAAGAAGAACAAAGATGGGTGGCTCCCAACTACTGATTTCAAAGAATTATTATAGAAAGCCAAGCAACATGGTGTCACAAAACAGGCAAACAGGTCAATGGAACAGAATAGAGTGCAAGAATAAACTCACTCATATATGAATAACTGATTTTTGAGAGAGGCCCAAAGGCAAATTGGTGGAGAAAGGATATCCTTTTTATTTTTTAAATTTTTAAAAAGATTTTATTTATTTATTTGACAGAGAGAGAGACAGCGAGACAGGGAACACAAGCAGGGGGAGTGGGAGAAGGAGAAGCAGGCTTCCTGCTGAGCAGGGAGCCCGATGCGGGGCTTGATTCCAGGACCCCGGGACCTGGGGACCATGACCTGAGCCGAAGGCAGACACCTAACGGCTGAGCCAGCCAGGCGCCCCAAGGATATCCTTTTTAATAAGTGGAAAAACTGAATATCCACAGGTGCAAAAAAAAAAAAAAAGCCCATAATTTACAAAAACAACCTCAAAAAAAAAAATATCACAGACTTAAATGTAAAATGAAAACCACAAAACTCCTAGGAGAAAATGTAGGAGAAAGTTTTGTGACCTCGTGTTAGGCAAAGAGTTCTTAGCTATGACACCAGAGATATGATCCAAAAGAGAACAAATAAATTGGGCTTCTTCAACAAAAAAATTTGCTCTTCAAAAGACAAGAAAATCAAAAGTCAAGCCACAAACTGGGAGAAATCTTTGCAAATTCACTCATTTGATAAAGGACTGTATTTTTGGTATGCTCAACATTCAACACTGAGAGAATAAAGGGTCCAATTAAATAAATGGGCACAAGATACGAACAGACACTCCATAAGAAAGTATGTGATTGCCAAATAACTACAGGAAAAGATGTTGAGAATCATTAGCCATTAGGGAAATTCAAATTAAAACCATAACCAAAGACCACTACACACCTACTAGAAAAGCCGAAGTTAAAAAGACTAATCATGCAAAGTGTTGGAAAGGACATGAGGGAACTGGAACTCTTGTGGTAAACTTGTACTGTCAATGGAAAATGGAAAATAATTTGACTGATTCTTAAAAAAGTTAATCATGTAATCTACGATATGATTCAGCTATTGCACTCTGAGTTTCTACTCAAAAGAAAATGAAATATATGATCATTGTCGACACGGAAAGATTTTTCCCTTCTTCCCTTGGTTCTTTGGCTGGTCTAACAATTAAACTGACATAAAACAGATTAACAGGAGAAAAACAAATTTAGTTTCATAGGTGCCGGAGCCCCATAAAAACATGACTCAGAGACGTGAGCAAAGCAGGCAGCTTCTATACTTTGGAGACAAAGAAACAATAAATTTCTGAAGAATCGACAAGACAAGCTGGGCTTGGGGTAGTAAATTAGTGAAGTAACAAGATTTGTCTATACAGCCCTGTTGGTCCTAAATTCCCAACTCTGGTGAGAAAGAGGTCTCCTACCCTCCTGGTACAGGGAGGGTACCTTTCACGTGGAAGATTTATTTCCTGCTTTCAGGGGGAAAAATGAGGGTCAGAGAGTTCTTCTTGTACCAGCTGTCTCTCAAGTAATTTTGTTCAAAATAATCAATATGCCAAAGTGGGATATTCCAGGAGGGTCTATTCCATTCCCCTTCATCACACGAAGACTCATACACAAATGCTCACAGCAGTCCTCTTTGTATTCGCCAAAATCTGGAAATTGTCTAAATGTCCATCAATACAAGATGGCTACAAGATGTGGTATATTCATGCAATAGAATTCTACTCAGCAGGGAAAAGGAATGAACAGCTGCTAGACAAATGTGTTGGTTTCCTATTGCCCTATTGCAGCATGATACATTACCACGGTTTAAAAGAAAAAAAAAAAAGACAACAGGTGCCAAATCGAGTTGTTCTGCCAAATTGACTGGGCTCACTGAGGCAGACACTAAAACTAGGAATTAAACCTGCCAACATTAAGAACTTAAACACCGAACAGGCTCAAACACTGTAGCCAGGACCCTAGTCTCTCTCATTTCCAAACTCCGTCTCTAGCTACAAGTTCCCAGTCTAGAGGGGGGGGTAGGGGTTGACTTGACGTGAGTGTGATGCTGATAATCTTAGCTCCCCCCACCTTTTAGATGACTGACTTTCTCTTACACAGAGCAATGTAGTGAGCTACAGTTCCACACGTCATCTCAAGAGGCAACGTATAAATTGCACCAGCCTCAAATATTTATCCTGCAGCTTCTCTCAAAATTCACCGGGCCCTTTCAGTTGGGACAATGATCCTTCCCCTCCTGGGCAAAAATAATGGAAGCTGCCTCTCCCTGTTAGGGATGGGGGACTCACGGCCAGCATCCAGGGGACCACGCTCATCACCAGCATCCTCGCCTGGATCTCAGCCACCAGCCTCCCCAAGATCATGCTGGTCCAGATCCTTTGAATTCGACTGATGTCAAGACGTTGAGGACAAGTGAAAAAGCCATGCTTGGTGCTCCCTCTCCAGATGCCCAAGACAAGCGAAGCAGGAGCTGTGTTTGCAGATTGTCAAACAGGGATTTTGAAGTAGTCCAGGTGAACAGGATATGTCAATCAATGCCTTTCTGAGTTTTTCTGCCAGGGTAACTGGGAAAAAGAAGGATTTACCATTGTGGTAAGTGATAAGGACTGAGAATGTTCTTGTTTCCAAATGATGTTGTAATACACACATAAAATGCATACATAACACTAGAGAGATATTTGAATTAATAAATTTAGAGAGGTTGCTAGATACAAAATGATGTACAAAAATCAATTTTATTTCTTTATATATTATGGTTATAGAGTGAAAGATGATTTTTTTTTAAAGATTTTATTTATTTATTTATTAGAGAGCGAGCGAGAGAGAAACAGTATGAGAGAGGAGAGGGTCAGAGGGAGAAGCAGGCTCCCCGCCGAGCAGGGAGCCCGATGCGGGACTCGATCCCAGGACCCCAGGATCACGACCTGAGCCGAAGGCAGTCGCTTAACCAACTGAGCCACCCAGGCGCCCGAAAGATGATATTTTAAAGAGGTGGTTTCTCCTCAGTTTAATCAGTGGAATCAGTTGTACGCCCATTAACACACCAGCATTTTCCTTCCTTGGCAACTGAGAAGATTAATGTAAATTGATGTGGAAATGAACAGGGTCCAGAAACCTCAAGATCAACACAAAATGCAAAAACCTGAAGGCATTGCACTAAAAGTATCATTTGTGATAGGAAGCCATCCTACTTATAGCCACCTGGGACTGTTCCACAGACAATAAATCAATGAAAAGCAAAATTTCAAAAAGGCAGAAACGTATATAGAACCCGAATGAAAGATAGAGTAGGCGCTGCAGAAAGTGGGGGAAGGACCGCCTTTTCAGTAAAGACTGCTGGGCTAATTGGACAAGAATAGAGAACAAATCTGAAAATGACCCCTCTATGTCACCTTAAAAATTTCAGTTCAAAATGCAGTGTATCTGGAATGGGAAATGAAAAACAGGGAACCTCACATAAGATAACCCCAGTGAAAACTAGAGGACTTCATGGAGGGAAGGACTTTTCTAGGGGAGAGAATGCCATCACCATGAAGCAGAAGACGGAAAATCAGCATATATTAAAATTATGTTAAAAGAAAATGAAACCACTGAAAGTGGAAAATGAAAAACACAAAATGGCAAAGAGCTCATTTGCCAAAAAATAAAAAAACAAGCAAAACACT
Organism: Neomonachus schauinslandi; assembly: GCF_002201575.2. Lineage (NCBI taxonomy): Eukaryota > Metazoa > Chordata > Mammalia > Carnivora > Phocidae > Neomonachus > Neomonachus schauinslandi. Next base: position 144,001,082 of record NC_058410.1, on the reverse strand, counting down.
CCCTAACCAAATAAAGATAAAGAAGCCCATTGGAAAAAAAAAATTTGTCAAGACTTGAAAAGGCACTTTATAGAAGAGAAATTCTAAATGGACGGGGGGCCCAAACTCATTAGTGTATTCAAGTAAAAATCACAGTCTGATGACTCCGCACACCAACCCCACGAGCCATGCTCACCAGGCGGAGCACAGTACCCACAGCGACACGGTGACACCATGTGACAGCGAGCATGTCAAGCGGAGGGGACTCTCCGTACCGAGGATGTGGGAAAATGGCAACACCCACACTGAAACCCTGTTCATCAGCGTGTACGAAAACTGAAAACTGAACACATGTCTGATCTCTAATTCAGCAGCTCGAATAACTGCAAGCTCACGGCCTCGGAACGACTGACGCGTTTACGCAGCAGCATTGCTATAATTGCCCAAATTCACAAAGGCCTCTGTGGGAACCTGTTAACTGGTATCTAGTAAAAACGCTTATACACACACACGAACACCATCATCAAGGAGGCAGGGCTCCGGGAGCAGACACTGTGTTCACATGTCACAGTGGGGCTCCTCAGAGTCCCCGAAACAGAGACAGGTCAGTGCTTTCTGGAGGTTAGCCATGGATGATGGGGAAGGAGACTCCACTGATTCCAACTCTTAAGGTTCTTGGATCCAGTTCCAAAGGGGGTGGTTCCTCCCTCCAACCAACACCAAGCAATTCTTGGACACCAGCAGGGTCCATTCAATTCTGATACTGTATATGGGGAACAGCATCAGATCCCACGGGTTTAGGGCTCAGTCCGATAAGACTGCCCCTCTAAGATGCCAGTTGTAAGTCCCAAGCTGTTACCTGTGCTTCTGATTGACTGGCTACAGATTGGAGTTTCCCAGGACCTCCTCCTCTCTTAATTTGCTAGAATGGCTCACAGAACTCAGGGAAACAACAACACCAGTTTATTAAAGGAAGTGATAAAGGATATGAATCAACAGCCAGATGAAGAGATACATAGGGCAAGTTGTGGAGGAAGGGCAAGGAGCATCCATGTCATACCAAACATCCTATGTCTCCACATGTTCACCAACCTAGAAGCTCTTTAAACCCAGTCCTTTTGGATTTTCATGGAGGTTTCATTGCACAGTCATGATTGACTAAGTCACTGGCCATTGGCTGATTCAACTTCCAGCCGCACTCCAATCCCCAGAGGTCTGGGGGCAGGACTCAAATTTCCAACCCTCTAATCACATGGTTGGTCCTCCTGGCAACCAGCCCTGCCCTAGGGTGGGGTCCAAAAGTCACCTTTATTAATAACAAGACACCCATTACACTTTCACGGCTCTGAAAGCATTTACAGGAACTGTGGATGAAGACCTAATATGTCTTATCATTATATTGCGGAGAAACACACAGCCATGAGGGTGACACCATCAAGAAAGACTGAGTGTCCCATTACTATTTGGGATTCTTTCATTCCTTTGCAGATGGCTTAATGCCCATTTTGTAGCAGGATGGGAGTTCAGTGCTTAAACCAAAATTTAGGAGTTAAAAAAAAAGCTAACTGGAAGTTGCAAGCGAAGTATGATTGACAACATTGAGCAAAGGCAGGATATATATTCCATTAAAAAAAATGCTTTGGAAAGGAGCCAATTTTTTTTAATTGAATTAAGTAATACTTATCTCTACAGGCAATTATGCATTCTTCATATCCTCTTTGCTCACTATCTCACTGCCTCATAAGATTTTGAGCTCCATGAAATATAGCCCATATTTCTGTGACTTTCCGTTTTAGCCCATGTCAACAAATAACACTCAACATAACTTTAAATGGTTCTATGATGTGGCAGAGCCATTTATATTTTTAAGGAGAATCCCCTAGAGTGCTTTATTAATGTTTTATCTAAAATATGCTCAGGGTTGAAGGGGTAGAAGAATTCCATTACCAAAGGAATGGTGTAAGACAATTTCTATACCTTCCAGACCATCTACTTACTGTGTTTATTTTTTTAAAACAAATGCCGCCAATGGTAAACACATATTCCTCATCATATTCCTCATCGAAGTGATTTCTAATAAGGTATAGAAAGAATGCAAGAATTAAAACTCACTTCTTACACTGAGAAGCTCTCTTCTGGCATCCAACTCTGAAGACTGCGAGCTACATGTAAAGGGCTCTAGTTCCATGCTGCCATTTTACTGGGGCAAGTGAGATCACACCTTTTACTCACATCTTGCCACACCCATCTCAACTACTATCTCCTTTGATTGGATTTGCCATTAAAAAGCCAATCAAAATAAGGCAAGAAATCACCAGCCCATTAAGACTCCAGCTACACACACTAGTAAAGGATACAGAGTAATTTCAAATACTCACCGGTTCTTGGATTCAACAAAGCAAGGCAATGTTGGATTTTTAAATACAGGGTCTTGGAAGGCCTCTTAGACCTGATCCCTGAAGGAGGAGGAGGAACCAGCCTCAGGGAAAGGGACAGTTTAGAACAGTGGATAAGGTAGACACTAGATTTCAGACCAGACAGGTAAAAATTCTAAACCCCCAAGCCAATTTATCAGCTAGTGACCTTGGGAAAGTTTAAGTTCTTTGTGCCTAGGATTTATTAAATTTTAAGTGGAGATCATAATTGTATCAGATATTTTTTTTAACGAGAATGTGACCCACATTTGATTAGGAAGTGCACATCTTAGCCCTCCACGCCTTATTTAATGCGTGTGGGTGTGATCGTGTCTGCTCACACGTCTGTTTCTCACACTGTGTGTCCCTGTACTACTCTGGACCAGTCCAGGTCTGTGTGTTTTTCAGTAGTATTGTGTGTGGTTTAAGTTGTGTCTCAACAGCAAGAGTTTGTTTCCTGTGTTATGGTCCGTGGGGTCGCGGTCTGCATCACCTACCAGAATGGACTTCCTTAGGGTTGTGCTGGGTCACTGCACTGTGCCCAAGATGGCCCTGCCCAGAACCACGTACAGAGAGGAATTAGTAATGGTGCAGGAAATCAATACAGGAATGGATGAGATTTGCTGTTTTGTGCCTGTCTGTTGCTGTATGTCCCTGTCATTGTGTGTCTCGATCATCTTGTCAGTGACAACCTCTGAGGAGGACCTGATTAGATGAATGTCTGATGTGCATCTTGTCACTGCGTAGCAGTGTCCATGTTTTGTCCTTTTATGAACGTGTGGCTTTTCAGAATCAGTGTGTTTGGAAGTCATGAACCCTGGCTCTAGATTTGCCATCATGTGAGCCTCACAAACCCCACAAGGGGTGCTAGCTCCTGAATTTCTGGGTTTTGCTATTCAAGGACTATATACAAGGACCGTTTCTGCTCTCTGAACTTGACAAGACCCCAGACCTAGACCCATGTACATATGTACCCAGACTCAGTACACAAAAATTCTATTCTGGAAGTAAATTTTTCATTTAATATTTCTTTAGAAGTCCATTACGTACCAGTCTTGATACCACAGACACACTACAGAGTGGGACACAGCCCAGGCCCTTACAGAGAAAGGGAGACAGATATTATGGGAGACAGATATTAAACAAATGGCTGGGAACATTTAACTGTAATTCTTGTATGTGCATAAAGAATTACAAGGGGCTCTGAGAACTTACCACGAGGCATCTTAATCTTGGAGACCAGAAAAGGCCTCCCAGGGTGGTTGGCATTAGATCTTTGTAGCTAAGAATGGCAGAAGAACAAGAGCACACTGTGTGGTGGGTAAGCATACAACTAATCTTAATTGGTATATTTTCTGCTTGAAGAAAGAAATCTCTTGAGAAGTTCTCATCTTATCAGAAGATAGTGCATTGAGAACAGATTACTGTGATTCTTCAGTGGTCTAATATGCTAGGAAGGGTTCTACACATTTCTGTATACATTTGATAGAAGCAGATTAACTGTACCCAAATGAGTGGGGAATGGGCTTGTTGAAGAAATATCACCCCAAAGCAGGTGCACTTGGGCAGGTGTCTAATCAGCTGGGTCCATGACAAAGCACCACACGTGTTACAGAATGCAGAACCAAACTCAAAGTTGAGAAGCAAACAATCCATCCCTTTTCTCTATAGCCATTCTACAGAAGGTAAATCTGGAAATAGTCTTTGAAAAAATATAAATCAGTCAAAGCAAGAGGAGAAGTCCAGATTGCACAAACATCCTAAGAAATGGGTTAGGTAGGAATTCATAGGACACGGGTGAGAGAGATCAAAGCTTCACTCTGAGGAGTATTAAGAGCGTGGAGGGTCTCGAATGCTGACATAAGGAGTTGGGTGTTGATCTAAAAGACAGTCAAGTTGTGGCCATTTGATGTATTTTTCTCTATTTTATATATATATATATGCATGCATATAATATTATATTATTATACATATGTGTGTGCATTTTATTAGTATCTATCACAACATGTCAGGATTTCTCAACTTTGATACTAATAACATTTTGTGCCAGAAAATTATTTGATGTTGGAGACAGTCCCATTGGCAGCATCCCTGGCCTTTACCCACTAGATGGTTCCTCTCTAGCTGTAACAACCAAAAATGTCTTTGGACATCGTTGAATGTCCCCCGATGGGGAAAAATAACCCGTGAGTGAGAACCACCGCTACAGATCCTTCATTCATGAAAGAGCAATGCTGGTGGAGCTGGAGAAGCCTCAGCCCTAAATTAAAAAAAACAGACAGAAGGGCCAGAGGCCGGCAACTCCTTAGGTTTGTTTTGTTCTGCTGAAGATCCAAGAAGTTTGCAATGAGCTTTGAGGAATGAGAATCTCACTGAGCAGGATGCTATGTGTTCCTATCAAGGAGCAATGGAAGTCCACTAATTAAAAGAGAAGGTTCATGTCATATACTTTTATATTGTCAATATTCAGTGAACTCATTAATACTTCCTAATCAATTTTATAATTGCAGTAAAGTGCATGCATCACAGGAAACTTTACCTAGTGAGCGGATGATTGAGTGGAGAGACTCCTCTATAATGGTGTCAACAGATTTATTCAAAGTAAAGCTTACATGTGTAAAGTAAAGGTGGATCCTTCATTGTAAATAGCAATAATCTTCCCTCCCCAGCACTCACCCACTTCATGGTGCCAGAAATTAACTAAGGGTTGACTCCTGTCCAGAATGTTCACAAGAGTGAACTTATTAAGAGTGCCTTTCAGTAGAATATTTTTTCTCTCAAATACAAATGTCCCATTTCAGTTTCAACTTCCCCCACCCCACTGTTTCTTTCTCTAGAATTGTGTGCACTGGTTTGGTGGTGGAGTGTTTGGGTTAGGCCCCTCTCGGTACTGTTAGTATGGGAGAGCATACTCATTGCAGACTGAGCTTTCCCTGCGCTCTGATGGCCTCTACACATGCGTATCCTCATCCCCTGATGTGGGGTCAGCTTTTCCCAATATAACAGTTCTGATAGCGGGCCTGCTTCTCCTCAAATTGCATCCACACGATGAACTAATATCAGCCTTTCTACGACTAGTATATAAAAATAAATTGGATTTAAATGAATTAGTAAACAATACAATTTCAAAAATAATAGCATATGTAATAGCATGTTTATATATACCATATTTAATAGCATAATTTAGATATTTAGATACAAATATCTAAAATATATCTAGTAAAATATGGGCTATATTTCCACGTAGAAAAATCATGTAAGACACTATTGAGATACAGAAGACATAAATAATTGAAGGGTATAATATGCACTGTCAGATTCAATAACTAAAGATGTCTATTATATTCAAATTGATCTACAGATTCAAACAATATAATCCAAAATTACATCAGCCTTCCCTTTTTGAGGGGCAGAAATTTACAAAATGATTCTAAAATGTATATGGAAATACAAAAAGGCAATTGAGAACAGGCCAATCTTGAATAGGAACAAGGGGTCAAGACTTATCACAAAGTTATAGTAAATAAGACAGTCGTGTTTTGTAAAGTAGGCAGATGAGTAGGAAGCTGAAAAGCACCACACATACATGGACATTTGATGTAAATGGCAAAGGTGATTTTGAAGAGCAAAGGGGGAAAAGATAAGTCCTTCCGATAATGGTGTTTGATTATTTGAATACCACAATGAATATATTTATCTACAGATCAATGATAGATCAATAAATAGATATTCCGATTGATTTTTCCTCCCACTATCAATAAATATTAGTTGCAGGTGATTTGCAGATCTACATATCAGAGGTAGAAAAATAAAGCCTCCGCGTGTTAATAAAGGGCAGTCTCTGTGATTTCAAGATTTTTTCAACCTCACCTATCTTTCACTTTCTCTCCTCCTTCCCCCGCTCCACCCCCTCCTTTCGCAGGAACCAGAAAAGATGCGCAGCAGAAGGCACTTGATTCGTCACACAGAAGCACCCACACAGACAATCAGCACCCGACCAACCATGAAGGGGAGAACCCAGTTTGCCGCAGCGCGAGCCCGAAAGTAGGGAAGGGAGGGAGCCGCGAAGTCAACCTTTTTTGGCAAATGGGCTTAAATTGGAAGGATTCCTCTCCTCCTTACTAAAATACCTGACCGACGAGGGTGGGATTCGAACCCACGCGTGCAGAGCACAATGGATTAGCAGTCCATCGCCTTAACCACTCGGCCACCTCGTCACGGCTCCCCAGCACCTTATTCCAGAGCTTACTCGGGAACTCCGGCTGCCTCGGATGGAAGGACAAGGAGAGGCTCGGGGACGTCCGCGGGACACGGGGATGGCCGGCTTCTACACGAGTGGACCAAGGCCTGGCCGGGAAGCCTGGCGATGGGGAAAAGGCGGGGTCCGCTCTCCCAGGACTCAGAACAGGGGTCCGGAGGCGACCGCAGCACCTTGCCGCGGGGTCGGGGCTCCCTCGCGCGGGCGGGGCTCCCTCGCGCGGGCGGCCGGGCCCCGCGGGGGCGCATGCGCGCAGGCGGTGGGCGTGGCCCGGCGGCGTGGGAACCGGTGGGCCGTGAGCCCCTGCGCGCCGGGGGCGCCCCCCTGAGCCCGCCGCGGGCAGGGGCTGCGACGGCCGGTGCCCCCGGAGCCGACCTCGGGGGCCCTGGCGAGTCGGGACTGGGGGTTCGTGGGAACCGAGACAGTCTGGGCGGTTAGACGGCGGGTCCGCGTGGGGCCGCGCCCCGTTTCTACTCCGTGTCCTTGGACCGCCTGGACGCGGCGGGGTGAACCTGCGCAGAGAGGAGCCCTTCACTCGTGGGGCTCTTCTCCCGCTCCTCCGCCTCCGAGGAACCGGGAGTCCCCCCACCCCCGATACCTCTGAGCCTCTTGGGTGATTTTCTTGGGGCAGGTTGCCCAACTTTCATTCGATTTTCCAAGGGATGTGGTGCTAAAAATGTTAAAAGACTCACTGCCAGCGAGAAAATTATTTGGAGAGAGGCTGAAAAAAAGCTATTTCAACAGCTTTTTTAGATTTTTGATTTGTTTCACGGAATGAATAAAATGCACATAAATGAACATGGGTAGGGCTGAATTCTGACTAATCAGAATGAATCATTTATGCCCGGGGAAAGAAGGTCATATTAAAGGTGAGTCTTGCAGAGGAAGTGTTCTAGAGGTGGCCAGGAGAGGGGGTGTCCCACGCTGAGGAGGGGGCCTGAGCAAAGGCAGGGAGGCTCGCAGGATCTACACAAGTGTGGAGAAATCACTGTGGCTGAAGCGCTGAAGCATGTGAGTGACTGATCAGGAAGCATCCATAAATCTGAGAAGGAAGGTGGCCATGAAGATTTTTTTTCCTGAAGCCCAAGCAAATCAATCATAGGATGAACAACAGGGAACATGGGCGAAATCCTGCAGGAATGGATCAAAGAACCATTGCCTCTTCTTATTTGAAAAAACCCTTCTATTTAAGTGTTTGCCACATTGACCTGCTTAGATCTTCATGCTCAGCTTCACCCTCTTCCCTCTGCTTGTTTTCCACACTCGTCCAATTCCTGATTTTTTTAAAAAAAGATTATAAACATTTATTTGGGACAGAGCACAAGAAGGGACTACGGTCCGAGGGAGAGGGAGAAGCAGACTCGCCACTGAGCATGGGGCTGAAGGCAGCCACTTAACCAACTGAGCCACCCAGGCGGGCCAAGTTCCTGATTTTGTATCAAGAAGGATCTATTTCCCCCTCTTTCCAACAAGACCTTTTCCCTCATGGAGAGCTCTTGCCCTTCCTTATTTGAACATGGATAGATTTTTTTTTAATCCATACCTTGGTTCTCAGCTTAAAGCTTATTTTTTTTAATTAACATTTTTTGATCAAAGTTAACCACACGTTTTAAAATTTTAAGTACTTCAAAAATATGTGTCCATGAAAAAGTGGTCTTCTTCCTCTTATCTTATTCCCTCTTGAGAGAGGCAAAGATTTCCAGCCATTTGGCTTTTTGTTTGTGTTGTTTTTGTTTTTACCAGCAGCCTATCTTCAAATCTCATGCTATGGCAGAAATGGCTAGTTGTCCACCAATATTTGCTCCTTCCTTCCAAGGAATGGACATTTAGTAGGGCTCATAGACACCCGTTAGAAGACTACAATGCACAGCTTTCCTTGATGGCCAAGCATGGCCATGTGGCCAGTTTCTAAACTAGGGCATTGGAGAGTAACCGTTCGTGAGACTTGCAGGTAATGTCCAGAAGAGAAAAGAAATACCATCCACTTCTCTCTTCCTACTGTGTCTGCTTGCTGGGAAGAGAAACACCACAGGAATGAAGGAGCTGGGAGGTAGAATACTGGAACCAACACCATGGAGCCAAAGCATCCCCTTGGAATTGACTATTCCTTCAGACAGTTATGTGAGAGGTGAGTAACATCTGCTTCCTTTAAGCTACAGTAGCCTGGGGTCTGTTACAAAGACAAAATTATGTTCTAACTAATACACATGCTTTTATTTCTACTTACCGATTTTTTTAAGTTTAGTATTTTCTTTTGATTATCCATTACACAAAAAGGAGTCACCTCTCTTTCATGAACATTGGAATTGTTTTTTTCCCAAGTTACCACAAACAGCCATATAAGTTTTGCCCCCCAAAAAGGAAAGAAATTGATGATTTCTATAGTTGCTATACAGTTTTCATCAGGATGTCTTCACCGTGATCCTGTACATTTTCTTCCCCTGCCACTGGAGGTAGATATTCCACATCCTAAGTCTTTTTCTATCTTAATTTGCCTTCTCCTTTTGGTGGGGCACATTGTAGAGTAGCTTCCTGAAAAAGAGTTCATTGGAAATAAGATTTTTGATTGTTTGGGCACTGGAGAATATCTTTTATGTTCCTCTATCATTTTTTTTTTTAAAGATTTTATTTATTTATTTGAGAGAGAGAGAGTGAGAGACAGAGCATGAGAGGGGGGAGGGTCAGAGGGAGAAGCAGACTCCCTACCGAGCAGGGAGCCAGATGCGGGACTCGATCCCGGGACTCCAGGATCATGACCTGAGCCGAAGGCAGTCGCTTAACCAACTGAGCCACCCAGGCGCCCTTATGTTCCTCTATCATTTGATTGAATGTTGGTTGGGTATGGAATGCTAGGTTGGGGAGTATTTTCTTTCAGGATTTTGAAACTTCTCCACTGTCTTCTAGCTTCCAGTATTGCTTTTTGAGAATTAAGAGGTCATTCTAATTACTGATACTTCATTTGTAATTAGCTTTTCTCTCTTTCAGGATAATTTCTCTGTCCCCAGACAGATTTTCAAATGTCTGAAAAGTATGCCATCATGTGTTTCTATTTTCATTCATTGTTCTGAGAGCTCTATTACTTCATTAAATTTGGAAAATCATATATTTCAGTTTGGAAAATTAGCTTGACTTCTTTGTTGTTGATTTTCTCACTATGTATTCTCTATTTTCTTTCTTTTTTTTTTTTTTAAAGATTTATTTATTTATTTATTCATGAGAGACAGAGAGAGAACAGAGGCAGAGGGAGAAGCAGGCTCCCCACGGAGCAGGGAGCCCGATGTGGGACTCAATCTCAGGACCCTGGGATCATGACCTGAGCTGAAGGCAGACGCTTAACCGACTGAGCCACCCAGGCGTCCCTCCCTGGAATTTCTTTTACCTCAGATTTTAAACCCCCAGGATATTTCCTCTACTTTTTTCTTTCTTTCTTCCCTGCCCCCACTTTTTTTCTTACTATTTGCACTCTTATTTTTTTCATAGACTTACTTTTTTTTAAGGCAGTTCTACATTTACAGAAAAATTGATAGGAAAGTACAGAGTTCCCACATACTCTCTCCCCTCTCCTATAGCTTCTCCTATTATTTACATGCTATATTATTGTGGTATATTTGTTACAACTGGTGAACCAATGTAACTGAAATCCATAATTTACATTAAGGCTCACGCTTTGTGTTGCCCATTCTATGGGTTTTGACAAATGTATAATGACATGTACCCATCATTACTGTATCATACAGAATAATTTCACTGCCCTGCGCCCCACCTCTATATTCCTATATCCCTCCCTACCCTTTTCAGAGTAGCTTCTTTCACTTAACAATATGCTTTTAAGGTTCTTTCATGTCTTTTTGTGGATTGATAGCTCATTTCTTTTTCTTACTAAATAATATTCCATCATATGATGTACTAGTTTGTTTATCCATTCACTTATTTTTTTAATGTTTTATTTATTTATTTTAGAGAGAGAGAGTGCACAAACATGGGGAGGGGTGTAGGGAGACGGAGAGAGATTCTTAAGCAGACTTCACACTGAGCGCAGAGCCTGACTCAGGGCTCAATCCCAGGACCCTGAGATCATGACCTGAGCCAAAACCAATAGTTGGATGCTTAACCAATTGAGCCACCCAGGCGCCCACCCCATCCATTAATTTATTGAAAGACATTTTGGTTGCTTCCAAGTTGTCACAATTATGAATAAAGCTGCTATAAGCATTTGTATGCAGGTTTTTGTAGTCATAAGTTTCAACTCACTTGGTTATGTACAAGGCAGCATGACTGCTGGAGTTTCCCTTTATGTTTTTTACTGAGTATTCTGGAAGATGTCCTTCACATTTATTCCAGCTGCTCCATTTTCATTTCTACTCTCACAATTTCAGTTTTAAGAGGCTTTTGTAATTGAGCTACTGTTTTGTACAGCATTCTTTCTCTCTGTAATAACTTTCCTGAGAAGTTTTCTTCTCTCTGCATAATATTTTCTATTTTTTCTAGTTCACTTTTATCTCTTTCATATTAGATACTTACTTTAGATGTCTAGTGATCTTTGGTTGCTGGTTATAGTTATAATTACGCCCTAAAAATAACTGGAAACTGAGATTATGAGACCTCACTGTAAAGTGATCTGCCTGCGCCATTTTCTATCAGACAGTATCTTTAGCTCATCCTTCTGGGGATAATAAAATGTCTCGAAGGAGGATTATTCAATCTCTGGCTTAGATGGCATAAAACTGACTTCCTGCATCCCAAGAAAATTCCTGAAGGACAAAGGTTGAAGGAAGTTCCTTTTGAATTTCAAACTTAATGAATGACACCATCTGCTTCAAGTTACAAAATTATATTACAAATAAATTATAAATTCATATTTCATGTATAAAAAGAGACAATATATTACACACCACTTCTGAAGAAGGACCTGCATCTTCAATGCTAATTAGGTCTCCAAAATGGACCAAAACAAGGAAAGGTAAAAAAGACCACACACTTGCAGAATACTAAGATGAGCTGGGCCAGTTGAGCCTTGAAAGAAACTGTAGTGGGGGTGTGTGTGTGTGTGTGTCTGTGTGTGTGTGTGTTTTCACTGTCCGTGCTGGTCACAAAACAGCACAGTTACTCTAAGGAAATAATTAGCTGGCATGAGCAGAGTAACTGGATTAATACCTTCCTCTCCATCTTTTTTTTTTTTTCTCTTTTAAATGTGTGTTCATTAATTTACCTGAGCGTTTTCAACAATTCCTAAGTGAGAGCACTTCCTGGGGCGGAGGAGAAAGTACTGGTGCGTTTTCGGGCACGGGGTAGGGATTGCTCCGGGTTTTTCTCTCGGGTGTTCAAACCCTGGCCAGCAATATGCCCTGGTTCTCCACGCTGTCATGGGAAGCCTGTCCTTCCTTCCTAGGACGCATGAAAATGGTGAATATTTAGTTATTCGTGATACTGAACTCCGTGGAAACGAAAGCTTTTTTACTGCTTGCCCACCCCTGCGTCCCTAGCACGCGGCACAGGCTGACAATATTCACCCGCCGCCGGAGCCGACGAACGAGCTCCAACCAGAGGCGGGGTCTCCTCGCAGCGGCGGAGCGCAGCGTGAGCGGGCAGGTGGCGGGCGCGGCAGGCGCTGCGAGTCCGAGGACGCTCCGCGCAGGGCGCCGTGAGAGCGGAAACTCCACTTCCGGACCGGGCGACCGGAGGGAAGATCTGCGCTGGCGCCGACCCCGGCTCCTCCCCGCCGCAGGTGTGCGCACGCGCGTGCGCGCCCGCCGCCACGCTCCCGGCCTTCCTCCCAGCGGCGGGAGGGATGCGCGGGAGAGCTGGCGCCGGTCCGCGCTCCGGTGCGTTGCTCTCAGGGCGATCCCCGCCTGCGTGCCCCGCTCCTCCGGGGACACTGCCTTTGTGCATAGGGTGAAAGCCCAGTCTTTTGGGCAAGAATATTTGGGAAAATACTTCTTTTTTTTCTCCCCTTAATTCTCTAAATCCAGTTGGTTGAAAAGGAAGCGGGCTCGTCCGGGATTTGAACCCGGGACCTCTCGCACCCGAAGCGAGAATCATACCCCTAGACCAACGAGCCGCCTACGTACGAGGCTTGTCCATATTTTGATATAAGAAGAAATAGAATCAAATTCTCCGTTTTATTTTGTTTACAAATAATGTGTTCCCTGAGAAGGTGTAATCCCCCACCAATCACAGGGATGAAACAGTTGGAAGAGCTGCTTGTGTGCACGGTTTGTTGGTTTAAACCACCATGACACCACGTGGTTGGAAGAAAGCCTGCTCACCTGTAGGAGATTTTGACATTTTCTTTCTCCTTTGTTCTACTTTGCTAAACCAGTCTACGTAATTGAACCCATTTTCATTTAGCTTATCATTAAATTCGGTTAGAAAAATTCGTGTTCTGGAGTTTTCTTCTTCTCTCTGTTACCCTTTGAAAGCTGGGGATGACCATGACTGAGGGGCTCAGAGACCATTTGCCCTAACAAGGAGTCTTCGCAGCTACCAGAGGTTTCTAGAATGAATACTCCGAGTCTCGGCAAATTCCGCTGATTCCATTCCATAACACTAACTTTTCAGGGGCACCAAGAGGTTAGTATTAGGTGAGTTTATTAACTTACCAAAACTTCTGGTTGAAGTCAAAGTTTTCACCAGGGGTCATTAGCTGATATCTGTAAACCACATTTTAAATCCATGTAAATATGTATGCATTGAACTAAGACACATTTCAGTTTTGCTGTACTGAATTCGATACCTTCAAAATTAAAAATAATTCGCCTCATTACATTCATTCTTTCAATTATTCTATAATTATTTATAGAATTAGAATTCCTGTTCAGTTTTGTTTTTTTACCCCAAATGAGATTTTTTTACAAAGATGAATATAAATAATGATTTTCTTAAATATATGAGAAGAGAAATCAATCCTTTGTGAAAGAGAGAGTGGATTTAAACTAGCACTCACTTTATATTTTGATTTGAATTTACTGGGTGGATTAAAATAATTATGAAGTTACTAGGCATTCCTCTTTCGATCTCCTACTCACTTAATGTTGGAATAGTGTGATTCTTATTAAAATCCATCTGTTTGCTTTGTACCTTGACGGTTTGAAAAATCTTGACTGATTTCTCTGAAACATCTGCCTTTGAGTAGTAATAACTTCTCACTGCCCTCAATTTCCATTCCAAATGCCATGGTTCAGACTCAGCATTCCCCTTTCATGAAAACATGTTCTCCTCTTCAAGAAATAGCATCTTATATTCATTTACAGATGGGTCCCCTGACATATGACTATAATAAAACTTTAAATCAAAGTTTAAATACTTCATTGTGGAAAAGAATTGTTCAATCTGAACCCAAAAATTTCCCGAAGAATTAATTCTCTGGTACACAATTAAGAGCACTTCCCTTCATCTTGAAATCAACTAAATAGATTAGTTTACTAATTTCTGAACTCAATGCAATGGTCTTGGGGTCACACCCTCCATAGAGCGACCTACATTCTAGACCTCAAACTTCTGTTCTCCCTTCATTTCCATAGTGTGATATACTTTCCCCTTTCTCAATCCAATTTCCCTGAGAATAATAAATAATTTATTTACTTTTATACCAGTGAGAACTCAGACTCCAAACAAAGGCCATTATTTAAACATTGCTAAAAGGAGCATAATTTTACACAGTAGATGACCCACATGTAATTTATATTCCAGTCATTTTACTGAGACATCTACTGCCCTTGTCTAGGCCATTGTAGATCATACATAATAAGAGGCTTAGTTGTGTCGGCAAACGTGATTATATATTCATACTTAAACTCAAGTTCCTTGGTAAACAGAAGGCACACCATGAAGATATAGTTACAGAAGACAAGTTAGGACAATGGATAAAATACCCTAACAAATGAAAACAAGACTTATTTGCCAAGTTTCTATTTAATAATTACTCAGTGTCAGATTTATGTTAGGCCCTGGGTTACCAAAGGCAAATAAGAGTTTCAGTCCTTAGAGCGACTCACTCTAAATGGCTATCTGGGTAGCTATAATTGTCACTTTTCTAAATGTTCTCAGCTGAGATTTTATTCCATGTTCTCTCATATCTCTCACCAACAATTTTCCTTGTATGGCTTTAATTATTCCTTTCGGACTGCTTACGGTGGTAAGGTTTGGGTTCCGCGGCCATGGACCTTCCTCAGGGACAGCTCTCATCTGTTGTAATGGTAGGCCAATACAATCTTCACACATTTTCACTTAATACCATTATCTTTGGAAATATTACTGAATCACTAGGTTTATTATCATTTATAGATGGGAAAAAGAAGCAATCGTGGCACCAAGTAAATAAGAGTTAGAGGGAATTTTTCTCTCTTCACACTTTCAGAATCAAAAAGATGAGCCACAATCTTCTTGGCTATTTAATCAATGTAACTATACTTAAATGACAACTAATATACTTTTGGGGGCCTTCTGATGACTTCTTAACTTAGGCTTATGTTACTAAATTTTTCATCCTTCCCATCTGTTATATAAGAACCACTCCCACATGAGTTCTATCTTAGACTACTGTGACTCACTTAACACAATCAAGTTTACATTAGTTCAGAACTCTAGTTTTGATCTGTATTTTTTTTTAAGATTTTATTTATTTATTCATGAGAGACAGAGAGAGAGAGAGAGACAGAGGCAGAGGGAGAAGCAGGCTCCCTGCTCCGCAGGGAGCCCGATGCGGGACTCGATCCCAGGACCCTGGGATCATGACCTGAGCCAAAGGCAGACGCTTAACCGACTGAGCCACCCAGGCGTCCCTTGATCTGTATTTTTATCTAAAGAATATATTTGGAATCTATTCCAAATTTCATAATCTACTCTGTGGTCTGACAAATGATTTGAATGACATTCATGTTAATTTCCTATAGTTGACTTTCACAGAGGTAATTGCCTGACATTTTTTTTTTTTACAAGTCCCCTAAAAATTTGCTTTCTCATAAGCGAGACGGAGTGGAGACTGCACTCAGGTCCCCTCATCCCCAACCACAAAATCCAGCATTTCTTGGCTGCCTCCATAAAGAGAAAAAGCTAAAACTCTACGCCCTTGAGTAGCCTATGTTGCAGGAATGTGGAGGGAGGATGCTGACTGAAAGAGGGTCCTTGACTGTGAAGACTGGTAAAGATAAGACCAAACCAGTCCGCCCCAAGACCAATGACAGCGCTGACTTTTCACCCAAGTTCTCCCTCATTATAATACTAAAAAAATCACGCCCAAGGGTGGAGATGTAACATGCTAATTAGACACGTGATGTATGAAGAAGCAAGACCTTTAAGTTCACAGGAGCCAAGCAAACCCCTCCTCTATATTCCCACCAAGTTCTCTCTTTTTTTTTTAATTTTTTTAAATTAACATATAATGTATTATTTGTTTCAGGGGTACAGGTCTGTGATTCATCAGTCTTACACAATTCACAGCACTCACCATAGCACATACCCTCCCCGAGGTCTATCACCCAGTTACCCCATCCCTCCCACCCCCCTCCACTCCAGCAACCCTCAGTTTGTTTCCTGAGATTAAGAGTCTCTTACGGTTTGTCTCCCTCTCTGGTTTCGTCTTGTTTCATTTTTTCCCTCCCTTCCCCTATGATCCTCTGCCTTGTTTCTCAAATTCCTCATATCAGTGAGACCATATGATAAAAGTCCTCTTTAAAGCTCTCCTGACCCCCCAGAGAGCCAGCCTGAAGACTCCTCTGTCCTGCCTCCCTCGCGCTCCAGGAGAAGCCCCCACAAAACCTTGCCTGGAGCTCCCCTTCTGCCTCCTGTCAATTTCTATTGTTAGGCCCAGTTCGGTGACAGAAGTCAGCATTTTCACCAACGTATTTATTTCAATATGCAGATTGTACCCCGAGCACGGGTCCTTATTACTACATCTGGTTTATGCCTTTGAAATCTCCCTATTCTGCTACAACTAAGCACAGAGTCCTTCAAAGTTGTGACACTTACATGCAAGCAGCTGTCTCCAAATTCTTTACAAAATAGTGTCCCTGCTTGCTGAGTTTCTCACAAGATTTCTCTGAAAAAGGCAATGCTGGGAGATGAATGTTTAATGTGTCTCTCTCGTGTATGTCCTTAGCTTTAGAAGCTTTGGGCTTTTCAGTAGGATTGAGAGGAATTTGAAATGGCAGCTCCTTTGAAAGACAGTTCGTCAACCCAATTAATTTTCTTACAAAGTTTTTTTTTTTAATCAATGTTTTTCTGAAAATATTTCTTTAGTCAAAGACAAGACCCAGGAAATAGCTGATATTTCTGTCAACTCTTACTTCTTTCTCTTCATCAGTTTTCCTGTCTTGTATCTCATAAGGATGCCATCTGCTTTGATCATCTCACACTCTATTTCTATTTGTCTGATCCCGTTCTTCCCAAAGATCACTAACAGGTCAGTTTGGGAGAGAACAGCAGGGCACCAAATCACCCCGTGGCCCAATGCACCCATGGACTCCTCAGACGCAGAACAGGGCCCCAACCTCATTTTCTCCTGGGGACACATGTCATGATTGTCCTTTGGTTTTTATTTCTTTCTAGAGTGAACCGTAACATACCTGTGACTCTCAGTCTTCTGGAATTACTCAAAGCCTTGGAGGGGGAGAGCATAGGGATGCGGAATTCATGGCCATTCTGGATAGCCCTGAGATCAGGTACTGCCCACCACCCAGATTCCAAGATTACACCCAGGCAAGGAATGAGGCCACCTCCAGATCCAGGGCCATCAGCTGCCAGAGGCCCAAGGACAGGAGCACTGCTTCTTTAATTGTTTTCTCTCCACTTACTTGTTTTCTATCCCTCTGGTACTCATTTGTTGTTGGGTTTTGTAAAGTTATCTTAGCTTCTACCTTTTGATAACTTTGTGATGCCTGCTAAGATTGGTCTTTGACTGAATGTTCTAGTTGACTAATTTTATCTTTGGGTAGCATGCCCATTGTCTTATCTGATAGTCAACTGAGTTTTCAAAAAATTCATTCATTGCTTATGCATATGCAGTGTCTCCGACAGGTTCTTCTTCATAACTGTTTATTCTAGCATCAGGTTTCCTTCTCCTTCCTTTATGACTTTAAGAAATTGTATTAGGTTTATTTAATTAATTAATTTATTTATTTATTTATTAAAGATTTTATTTATTTGACAGAGAGACACAGCGAGAGAGGGAACACAAGCGGGGGAATGGGAGAGGGAGAAGCAGGTTTCGCGCAGAGCAGGGAGCCCGATGCAGGGCTGTATTAGGTTTATTTTAAATCCTTATTCTAATATCATCCATAAATTCACCTCTAGTGTAGATTTCCTCATTATTGTCATTTTAAAATAGAGCTTGCACCCTGCAGATGTCTCCTGCCCTGCGTCTGGAACCATGATCTCCCTTTGTTGATAATAAGTGTTTCTGGTAATAGGCGCAAAACCCCGTCCCTGATTGTGCAGATCCCAATGATACAAGGTGAGAACGGCCATGCCACGTGGCAGACGCTTCTGGTTTACCATGTCAGCCACACTACATCTCATTTGCCCCCTCTCCACAAGGAAGCCATCCACCTCTGCCAAGAAATTTTCCTGTACCATCTGCTACAATGCTGTGGTTTTTCTGAAGTATGTCCCTATCTTTCCTGAGATGTATGTGAGGAGATGTTGGTTGGGTTGAGAGCAGGGAGTTACTCTCCTCGGAGGTTACTTTGTCTGCCTTCTAAACATAGGGTTCAAGTCCTAGCCTGAGTGATAGCAGGTACCTAAATTACAACTCTGAAATTGTTTCCACCACTGAACATTCTATGAATTCTTTGGGACAGGTGGTGACTACAACAGCATAAAACTCCAAGGAAGTGGCTTTCTTTCTGTCCCTCCTCACATTCTGTATTTCTTCATTTTTATTTTGGTTATTCTTAAAGAAATACACCCGATCTCCTCTTGTCTCCAGCCTGCTGGGTTATCACATAGCTTCCAAAAGTGACTGATAAAGGTGAGAGGTAACAATGGAAAAATCCAAACCTCCCAAATGCATATTTTAAGGAATATCTTTAGGATTTAAATACTTTGCAATCATGAATTGAGTCTTCCTATTAATGAACCTGGTGTCACAAAACTGTGTCCTCTCTCTTAATTACAAGTCCCAGCTTCTGTATTCACACTGATTTCAGCTGTTCAAAATTTCGTGTGCACTTTGCCTTAATGTCCCCGGAATGGCAGGGAATCAAGGGGCAGGGCTAGTCACTGCTCATACTGTGCTCAGTTCGCTGGAGCGGTCAGCTGTGCGGACTCATGCATGCTTCAGGGAAACAATAGTTTGTCTGGAAACAAACAAGAGTTTGGTGTTAGTTTGCAACCTCCAGAGCTTCCTGAGTGTAATCTGAAACTGGCCCGTCTGAGGAGAGCAGGGAGAGACTGAAGAAAAAGGCAGAGGCAACCCTCTCCAGGTTGGTAGGCAGCACTTTTAATTAGCAAGAGAATTTATATACCAGGCTTGTCTTTGGTGGCCGAAGACAAGTAGACCCCTGCACCTGCCTGCCAAATCTTGGAAGTTTATACAGAGGTCCTAACTGGGTTCAGTCACAGAGTGTCTAGAGGGTGTCATAACACCATCTCACGCTCTCAAAGCTGTGTCCTTGGGGTGGCTTCTGGAAGCAGGGAAGGCTAACAGAACCCATATTCCAAGGACAGGGGAGGGAGTGAGGAGCTCCTGTTGCCAGGGTCCAGCTCATGAGTCAGCCAGTGGCCACATCCTCTCAATGACCTGCCCAACATTTGGGAAGAATCCATTTAATTAGATTCATAAAGATTCGACCTTTATCACATTGTCAGAATCAGGGTCCAGAATTCTAATTCGTAAATCATGGAATGGTCTTTATTCATTTCTGTAAAATTAATAAGTGATTACAGGGTACTTCCTATCTCTCATGCTTCCAACACTGCCACCAAAATAAATTTTGAGATTTAGATTATTTGATTTGAAAAAAATAAACTAGAGAAAGGGGAACTATAATAAGGGATATGGGCAGAACTCTGTGATGAACCCCATGGTTCCTTTTTCTCTGGTGTGCAGACCTCATATAATCTTCTCTCCTTGAAGATGGGGGAGGACCTCTGAATATGGTGGAATTTCACTATTATGGGGAAGGAAAAATTCTTCCTTTACCTTTCAAAGTCTTCCAGCTGGTTTAAGAGTTAAATTGATGTGAGACAGTTTAACAGGAGAAAAAAACACCAAGCTTTATTACATATGCCTGGAGGACCAATAAAGAAATGGAGACAAAAGAAATGTCCAAGGCAGATGGTTTTTATAATTTTTAGACAAAGAAACAATACATTTGTGAGGAATTGACAGGACAAAGAAAACAGATGTTTGGGAGCTTTACTGAGTAAGGAATTCTAAGTGGAATTTGGACTGAGATAGTGGATTAGTAAAAACATAATAGGGTTCTTTATACAGCCTTCCCCACTCTTAAATTTTCCATCTCTGGTGACAAAAATTTCTTTTTACTTCCTAGTACCGGGGGAGTATCTTTCACATGAAGATATATTTCCTGCTTTCAGGGAGACTGCAGAGGTCGGAGGTCCATGCATTGGCTGTTTCCCTAATAGCTTCAATTCAATATAATCAGTATGTGACTGTGGTACATTTTCTCAAGTCTTAATGAGAGTGCCAACATTCAGCCAGATGTCCATCTCTGTGAATCAGCACAAACGGGCTGAGAATTACATAACCGAGGGTTAAGACTTCGAGAATGTTTAATATTAGGAATTTATTATTAAAGAAAGAATTTAAACATAAAGAAATAATACAATCTGACCAATAAAAGAAAAGAAAACAAAGCACCAGCAGGAGAACACTGTGCGCGGCTCTCATCTCAGGGGGGTTGTGGTAGAGAACCTCGGGTTTCTGCAGGTAGCCGGCATGCTTGTGGTGCTTTGGAGAACGCATACCATGGAGACACTGGCCAGCCCATGAGACCCAGAAACAGGAAATCTCGCAGGGTCATGAGAATGAGAAAAACCCACTTCGTTGTCTGGCTTGCTGGTAGAAAAACACAGTAGCCTTCACTTTCATCAATCTGTGACCTGTTTAGGCTGCTGCTGTTTTTCACGTAATAGAGTAAGTTCATGCTGAGCAAGGAATTGAGTATCCAAAAGAAGAGGAAAAAGGGAAGGATACGCCATGTGGATGCTGGCTTGAAGCTGGCACACACGGAGGCTCTGGGGCTGATGGTGGCGGCCTGGACCACAGTGAGGAAGCTGCTGGTGCAGGTCGAGAGGCCCCGGGCCACCCTCTCGAGGTACGCAAACATTTTACAGCCTGTATCGTCGGGAAGTTTCGCAAACCGGAAGTTTCTATTGTTTTTAGTGTTACCTTGGAAAAAAGTATTATGATATTTGTAAAAGCCAAGTGGATGAGAATTAGATGTATAGATTTCTTTTTAGTGTCCCTAAAGAAAATGCATGTGTAATTCACAAAAACAAAGACGTTCCCCACCATGCCAGGTCCAGTTACAGAGAGGAATATTGTTCCTTTAATAATCATCAGAAACATCTCTTACTTCATGGGCGGGAAATCTTTGGAACTACCAAACACCTGTTGAGGAAAGCAACAGTAATGATGATATGTATCTGGAAAGAATAATGCGTATCAGAGGGCTTTTCTGGTGTATCAGGGACACTGAGCCACGGGTCATGATGTATGTAATGGAGCAGAGTTTTGTCCAAAGGACTCTATTACTGTCCTTGTGGGCACTCGCTGTGGGTGATTCTATGAGCCTGAAATTCAGTCTTGGGGATGAGCATACAACAATCTAAATTTGCAACTAAGATTTTTTTCTGTGCTCCATACCAGCAAAACCAACCTGCCTGTTCAGATCTTTATATATCTAACATATGTTCAATCTCAGCATGTGCTAAAATGAACCAAAAATTCCCCCAATCTGATGTCACCCTGTGTTTCCTACTTTGTCATATGATATTACCATCAGCCAACTCCAAAAAAATCTGGGTCTTCTTCTTAACCTCTCCACCTCCCCACACCCCACAACAAGGACTCAGTTACTCCTCTTGCTTCTGCATCTTTCATAGCTCACAAATTTAGCCTGTCTCATCTGTCTTCGTGCCCCTTCTTAGGTTCAGCATCCATCACATACCTCAGTTTGATTAGTATAACAACTTCCTGGTTTGTTTCCTGTATCCAGATATTTTTTGGGGGGGAGGGGAAGGGCAGAGGGAGAGAGAGAGAATCATAAATAGGCTCCACACCAAGCACGGAGCCCGATGTGGGGCTGCATGTCAGGACTCTGAGACCATGGCCTGAGCCAAGATCAAGAGTCCGGCACTCAACCCACTGAGCCACCCGGGCGCCCCTCCTGATTCCAATTTTTATATCTCTGATACATACACCTTAATATTTCCAGAGTTGTCTTTCAAAACCCCAAACATTTTCTGTATGTTCATTGCTTATAGTTTTCAGTGAGTTTTCCTAGTTTTTGAGATCAAGTTAAGCTGCCAAAGACTTCCAGACACAAGCCTGTGGGCAGCACAAACTCAGATCTATGACTTGCAGCATCCTGGCCAGGGCCTGGGGGCCCTTGGAATGTTGCCTGCAAGGGTCTTTATAGGAGGTCTGAGTCCCACTATGGAATCGGAAGAGACTCTATGCAGAACCTGGATCCGTTCAGGATGTTTGATGTCTCCCAAGGGGGTTAGCAAAGCTAATAACCAGGAATTGGATGCTGTCAGGGGACAAGGGCAGTTTATAAAGGAGGGAACCCCCAAATTTGGGGCCATATCGTAAAGTGAGTTGGGGCGTCCTCGGGAAGAAAAGAGTGGTCACTCAAACACAGGTTCATTACGCCATCTCATAGCGGCTGAAGAACGTGCGGAGAAATGACTCGGGCAAGTGGGTCAGTGCGACCTGTGTCTATTCTCTCAACCTGGTTGATACTAGAAGTGATTTGATCTTTATCAGTCCCAGCTGATTGTCACACTTTCAGGCTGGAATAAGAATTGCTCTTTCACTACTAACCTTTTGAATCTCATTTCTCACATAGACATCTCTGTAGAACTACTGACGATTTCCCCCCAGCCAAAGAAACCAGGACATCTAACTGCCAGTGTGCGTAGGTTCCATGTACTTGGAAAGCTTCCCACACGCCTTCACCCCGCGCCCTGTCCTACCCCATCAAGGCCCGGCCTTAGATGCACCTTTGTCATGCAGGTGTCTGTCAGCATGAGCTGCGGAAAGTCAGGCTCGTATCCGGGTTTGGAACCAGGAGGCCTCAGGACATGGGGAACATTGGCGGTTATGGCCATTGGCCTCCACTTCCTCCCCCAACAAATGGGGCGACTAATGCCTGCACCATGTAGTCAAAGAAAGCACGACGTGATCCTCAGTGCCTAGCACCTCGTGAAATAAACTACCAGCCTAACAGCAGGAACATCAGCAATAACCAATATTCTGGAATGAGAACAGATGAAATACTTAGGCAAGGCTCTGGAATCTATTAGAAATGACTGCACTCAACACACCTCAATGCCCTGATGTGTCCTTATTAAATATGTTCCTGCTTGGTTTTGTTTATCTCTGTCTAGGATTTCCCACTTTTCTGGCATTCTTCTCACCTTCCCCAAATCTCAAAGCTCTGAGTCCGAATTGGGACCACTTTCTGTATCACCTAATAAACCACGTCTCTTTCTTTCTGACTGAATAATAGGAACAATGTCAGAGTGGGGAGGGTTGGTACTCTCCCAGATTATGTTTTGGAAATGGTCAAGTAAACATTTGTAGAAGACATGCTTCACACACTCAGTAGTTGGGTGAAGCCCATTCCGGATCTGACACCCACCAGCTGAGCCAAGTCAGTGCGGCGCTCTCAGCCCATTTTCTCCACTAAAAAATGAGATGAGGGCTTCCTGCTACGGAGGCTGTGGTAAAGTGAATGTGGACAGCCTCAGGGTATTCAAACCTGGCAATTCAAAAGTAGGAATTTGCAATGGAAAAAAGACAGTCTCTTCGATAAATGGTGCTGGGAAAATTGGACAGCCACATGCAGAAGAATGAAACTCGACCATTCTCTAACACCATTCACAAAGATAAACTCAAAGTGGATGAAAGACCTCAATGTGAGACAGGAATCCATCAAAATCCTAGAAGAGAACAGAGGCAGTAACCTCTTTGACATCGGCCACAGCAACTTCTTTCAAGATACATCTCCAAAAGCTAGTGAAACAAAAGCAAAAATGAACTCTTGGGACTTCATCAAGATAAAAAGCTTCTGCACAGCAAAGGAAACAGTCAACAAAACGGAGGCAACCCACAGAATAGGAGAAAATATTTGCAAGTGACATATCAGATGAAGGGCTGGTATCCAAGATCTATAAAGAACTTCTCAAACTCAACACCCAAAAACCAAATAATCAAGTCAAAAAGTGGGCAGAAGATATGAAAGGACACTTCTCTGAAGAAGACATACAAATGGCTAACAGACACATGAAAAAATGTTCATCATCATTAGCCATCAGGGAAATCCAAATCAAAACCACACTGAGATAACAACTCACACCAGTTAGAATGGCAAAAATGGACAGGGAAAGAAACAACAAATGTTGGAGAGGCTGTGGAGAAAGGGGAACCCTCTTACACTGTTGGTGGGAATGCAAGTTGGTACAGCCACTTTGGAAAACAGTGTGGAGGTGCCTCAAAATTTTATTTATTTATTTATTTATTTATTTATTTATTTATTTTGAAGATTTATTTGAGAAAGCGAGAATGAGAGAGAGAGTACATGAGAGGGGGGAGGGTTAGAGGGAGAAGCAGGCTCCTCACTGAGCGGGGAGCCTGATGCAGGACTCGATCCAGGGACTCCAGGATCATGACCTGAGCCGAAGGCAGTCACTTAACCAACTGAGCCACCCAGGCGCCCCCTCAAAAATTTAAAAGTAGAGATACCCTATGACCCAGCAATTGCACTACTGGGTATTTACCCCAAAGACACAGATGTAGTGAAAAGAAGGGCCATATGCACCCCAATGTTCATAGCAGCAATGTCCGCAATAGCCAAACTGTGGAAAGAGCCGAGATGCCCTTCAACAGATGAATGGATAAAGAAGATGTGGTCCATATATACAATGGAAGATTACTCAGCCATCAGAAAGGATGAATACCCAACTTTTACATCAACATGGATGGGAGTGGAGGAGATTATGCTAAGTGAAATAAGCCAAGCAGAGAAAGTCAATTATCATATGGTTTCACTTATTTGTGGAACATAAGGAATAGCATGGAGGACATTAGGAGAAGGAAGGGAAAAATGAAGGGGGGGAAATCGGAGGGGGAGACAAACCATGAGAGACGATGGACTCCGAGAAACAAACTGAGGGTTCTAGAGGGGAGGGGGGAGGGGGATGGGTTAGCCCGGTGATGGGTATTAAGGAGGGCACGTACTGCATGGAGCACTGGGTGTTACACGAAAACAATGGATCGTGGATCACCACATCAAAAACCAATGATGTATTGTATGGTGACTAACATAACATAATAATAATAATAATAATAAAAAGTAGGAATTTGCCAACAGCCCCTGTCACTTTAATCCTAATGGCTACTAATAGGTGCCCCACCCAGCCGGCATGTGTTGGGGGAAGGTGACTTACACGGATGGTGTTCTTACTGATATTAGGATCCGGAGGCTTAAGGACGCAGGCAGGAGAAAACCTTCCAATTACACCCATGCACGTGGGGCATCTGTCACACACTGGGGAAGACAGAGCTGGCTCATAGGCAAACACAGGAATGCACCAAATGAGGGCTACAAGGTTCGTCACTGCGGGCGATGCTTGCACAGGCCTGGTGCGGGGGCCACGGAGGCTGAAGGAACAGCTGCTCCCGGGAACCGGAACAGCTCTGGCCCATCTCGATTTTGGGATAACGAAAGTGGACCCCTCAGTGAGAGCCCACCCCAGAGCTCTCCCGTGGGACCACAGCCTGAACTCGGGACCGTGCCCACACGTGTCTGGAGGCACATTTGCTGGAACTGGTCCCCATCATCTTTCTGGCCCCGGGGACATACCTTTGCAGGATCAGGAGGCCAGGTGCTCAGGCTCACAGACCCTCTCAGAAAGTGCCTTCCTTAGTCAAAGACAGAAGCACTGTCCCTGCGTCTGAGGGAAAGTTCCTCTGGCACAGGGAGGGAGACAAGAATCCATCAGGTATGCTCACGGGCTACCTGCTGTGCAGCCAGGCTCTTTGCCGCTCCTTCTGGCAGGTGAACCCTCCCCGTCCCCAAGCCATATATGTACCCTCTGGATTTGAGGAGCTGTTGACTAACATAACCTGGAACCAAGACTTCACTTTTCAAGGCTGTCAGCCTGTCAGGGAGGAGAAAACCCTTGGCAGAATCTCAGTTCCTGAAGTAGAGCTTTCCCTGTCCCTCCACAATTACAGCAAGTGTTGGGTTCAGAACTGTTCTCCGTCTTAATTAGCTTAATTATTTTAATAGGAAGGATGTGTGGTTGGAAAATGAACAACTAGTGAGGCTCCCGGATCCAGCTTTCCCATTTTTCTGGCCCCTCCTCACCTTCCCTAAGTTCCAAGGCTGTGAATCAGAATGGGCACCAGCTCCCAAACACACCAAAGTTGCTTTCCTTTTTTTCTCGAGATTTTCTTTTTGCATGGGGAAGTAACAATGGATGGCTGGAGATTCTGTTTTCTGAGCACATCACAACCGTGGATCTGGAGAGGACAAGAATCACCATGCTCCTCCTGTGCACGTGGGGTTTTAGTGGGGAAATGATTTTCCTCCTACCCTCTGAGTTCCAAGCTGGGACCTCTGAAATAAAAGACAGAGCAACAAGAGACTAGCAAGCAGGCATTTATTAACACGTATACCTCACGTACACATGGAGATACCTGGAGAAAAGTGAGTAACTCTCTGAGGTGGCTTGGAACTTGGGCTAAATGCCATTGTAATAAGGAAGGGGATGGGAGATGGTAATTTTCCAGAAGTGAGGGAAGACAAGATCCCACAGACACAGAAAGCACAACACAGTCTTAGCAGATTAAATAGAAGGTGATCTCATCAGATGCATTGTAGTGCAATTTATAACACAAAAGAGTAAAAGATTTTAAAGCAACCAGAAAAAAGATTTCTGAGGAAAGGATGTGTAAATTGACATAGATTTCTCAAAAGCAAAATGTAAAAGCCCGAAGTGATAAGACGTATTTTGAAACCGTTGGGTAAAAAATGCTGTCAACCCAGAGGGTTATACAGAGTAAATTTATCTTTCAAGAATGAGGACAAAATAAATATCATATGAGATGAAGTAAAACAGCAATATCGCACTATCAAAACTTTACCAAGGAATCTTCAAGTTCACACTTGAAGAATTACAAAAAAAAAAAAAATCTAAGAGAGTTCAACTGTAAGTGAAAAAAACAGAAATTGGTAAATAGGTAAACATAAGAAAATATTGCCAGTATAAGAGAATAATGATGCTGACATATGATGTCTCCTTTGTTGATTGAAAAGGTAGGAATTAAAACACAGGCTCGGAATACTTTAAGAGGCAGAAGCAATTAGATGTAAAATGTGTTAGAGTGCTGTAGTGCTTGGAGGAGGTTATGAAGTAGATTAACTTCAGGCTCTGTAAAGTCAACCATGTATGATGAAATTTTCCATAATAAGCACACAAAGAACTGAAAAACTGAATACCACACGGCTGAGTGGAGGAGAACAGTAAAATAAAAGGGGGAATCAGCAAAATCAGAAATCTGGTCGAAAAAGACAAACAAGAAGAAATGGTAAGCACAAATATGGGAAAAATACAAATCAAAGAGATGTTGAATACAAATCCAAGTATATCCGTATATCCTACAACAACACGCTAATGCCTAAGCGGCTTTATCCAGGAACCACCAGATCTCTAGACACAAACCTGTAGGCTAAATAAATCTGATTTGTTAGTCAAGAGATAGACGGAGGACATTCCAGAGGAACCATGGAATGGTCTCTCATATAAATGAAAGATATGAAGCATCTATGTAATGTTTTGGTTTCTGGTAAAGGATTCCTAGTAGGGGCTCAGGGAAGCAGGATTGGTTAATGTTTCTGAGATCGGATTAGTAATTTGGAGACGCCAGCATTAAGTAAGAATTGGCTGCAACCATGAGTCCAAGGTGATTTAGCAACTGAGTATTCCCAGTAACAGATAGATATATAAAAACTGGTTTTGGGACATCATTGGTATGAAAGTAGTAGTCATTTCAAGAGGGGGCATTTACAGTGTTTTTCAGCTGCTCCATGGCCTTGGAGGAAAGGGTGCTACCTGTCCACTTTGCAGCCTGCTTTATCTGTGTATGTTCTCTCAGCCTGATAAATACTTTTTTTTTCTTTTTCAGTATGAGCTGATTTTCACTCTTTCAGTCTGGGAGACGTTTTACTCTTTCAAACACGAAACATTTATATAATGCTTCACAAATATTAAATAATTTAATTTTATTACCATTGTTTTATTGCTGAGAAAGCAGCAAGTAAGTAAATCACTTTTCCAAGGTCTTAGAGCTAGCAATTAATAGAAGTAGGCATCAAACTCAGGAAAAGTAATTCCAGAGCAAACTATTATTCTTTGTTGCCTATGAATATTGTATTATAGGAAACTAAATATTAAATCCTGCTATTTTCCCTCTTCTAGAGGCCGATCCAACATATAATGACAGATCAGGTTAACAGTAAGATTGTGGAATAAGATACCTTGACTTATAAAAACACTAAGAATGTAGGAAAACCGATGTTAATACAAGACAAAACAGTGAAGACAAGAAAGTATTACTGCAACCAGAGAGGGTTTCTATATAGTGATAAAATGTCCAAATCATATAATAAAATAATTCTCAACTATATATACTTATTAACACAATCTTAAAATATATAAAATAAAAGTGATAGAACTACAGGGAGAAATTTACATATCCACCAGCATAAAATTTCAACATATCTTTTTCACTTACTGATAGGTAAATAATACCAGAAATCAGTAAAAACATTTAGAACAACATAATTAATAATTTAAAACCTGTATAGACGCTTACATCCTAAAATTAAAGAATGTATGTGTTATTAAGAAGGTGTACAAAACACCGTGGGGCCATAAGGTCTCAAAAAATATTTTAAAAACATAGTTCAAAAATAAAAGTATGGTTAAAACCATATTATCTGAAAAAATAGTTAATTTAGAAATAAATATCAAAAGGTAAAACATAATATTTCCCTGCTTTATTTTCATTTATCACATACGGAAACATTCCAAAACAATATACACTTAAATTGGCTTGTTTGAAACTCCATTAAATTGTACCTTGCAATTCAATCTGGTGTTTTCTTCATGGAATTCCTCATGGCCACCTCTTCTCTAGGCCTATTTAGGAACTCCGCAACCGTAGACATTGTGGTCGAGAAGATACCCCTACACTCACGCACACTCTACTTTGGAGGAGGCACAGATGTTATACTGAGGGACTCCAAGAACTGAGTAGAAACAATGTGAGCGGGACAGGCGCACGCCGGGCAGGACAGGGTTGAGGCTGGGCCTCAGGGGACACCCCTGCGGACGGCAGGTCCTACTGCGCGGCGTCCCTCCAGAACGGATGGGAAACCCCCGCAGCCTCTACGCTCCAACTCCTCTGTGCTTGGCCCACAGCCCACGTCCCTCCGCTCCTCTCACGAAGGCCTCCCTGACTCCGCTGCCGTCCAGGCGCAGCCGGCACCAGCCATCCCAGCGCTTTCCTTCGCGGTCACGGCCGGCCGGCCACTCAGAAGGGAGGGGTCTGGGTGGAGACCGGCGAAGGATTCTTTCAGCCAGTCGGTGTTGCCGCGTGGCGGTGAATCTCAAAATCAGCTGCGTGGAGGCTGCACTCGCCCCGCTCGGAGCTGCGTGCGGCCGGACTGCAGGCCGTGCGCGTCCCCCGCCCCTGGCGCAGTTCCTCGGGAAACTTAGCAACGGAAGGGGCACACTACAATGGGTGAGTTGTGGGAACTGATTCGCAGGCACCTAGCCAGCCCCCAGAAGTCCCCCTCCGGCTCTTTTCTAGAAACTTCCGTCATGGGTAGCCAGGATTCTGACTCTACCACCACATGATCTTTTATTATCAGTGTAGTGTGGAGTTTGAAAATATTCCGGAAGCGCCCACTGGTGATCCTCAGGTGCTTCTTCCTGCGCTTGGGTGGTGACCGTGGGTGTGCGGGGCGGCAGGAGCCCGAACACGGTCACGGGGAGCTGGGCCTCCCCGGGCTGTGCCGGGCTGCGTGCTCGTCCTTGCACTGCTTCCTACTCATGACTGCACGTTTACTAGAGTTGGGGTCACGATGTTTCTGGGCTCAGCGAATTACAGAGCATCAGGGAGAGGGAAGGTGTGCCCCCGGGACCCACATGGTGCAGGGGGAGCCCGTACCCCTGGCAAAGCCAGAACTGGTGACACTGACGTCGTGACCTCAGTGAGTCCGCCGTGAGCACGGGGACTCAGGGAAGTATAAACAGGGCCTGTAGGGGCGGCTCGGCAGGACCCCCCCCCACCCCCCCCAGGGCAGAGCTGCCCAGAGCCGCCCCGGTGAGCACACCTCACAGCCATGGACGCGGCAGCTGTGGCTTGGGCAGCAGGTTGTCGGGGGCAGGGCTGGCGAGGGGCAGGCGTGAGGGAGCAGACGGAGCTCCTCTGTCCTTGTGCAGGAGGAAGTGCCAGGACCCAGGGAGAGACAGCTGAGCGTCTCCCAGCCCCTCCAGAGACATCTGCTCCTGTCTGGTGTGCGAGGGGCCGTTGTGCTGCAACAGGCTTGATGCACTGTGCTGGAGGCTGCCACTTCCTAACGGGCGGGGCAGGTGCGGGAGACCCGGGTGCCCAGGGCATCTCCCCCAGGGGTGTGGAAGCCAGCGCTGTCTGCAGACTCCTCTCAGCAGGTGGTTGTTTTCCCTGGTATTTAAGCTTGTGTGTTGTTTCTGGGATCCTTCTGTCTTCCTTCTGGGCCCTGCTTGCCTGCTCTATGAAGATTTTATTTATTCTGATGCTTTCCTTCTGCAGCCGCCCAAAGTGACACAGTACATTATTATAGAGAATTTCTTTTTTTAAAAAGGTGTGGGAACACGTAGTAACATGAATAGTTGTTTTTAGAAAATGATTCTGTGATCCTTGCAGGCACTGACCTAGCACGACATACATCAGCTCATTTAATCCTCAGGACAGGCCTGCATAGTACAAAGTATCACCCCTATTTTATGGATGAGAACCTTGGAGAGGCCAAATAATATATCCAGAGTCCTCCAGACAGGAGTTGGGAAGGCAGTCTTTAATTCCAGAAAGGCTGATTGCAAACTTGCTCACGTGAACGTCGTTCTACTTCTCAGATTTAATGATACTGTGCAAGCCTCTAGAATATGCATTGATTCCCACAGCCTGCATTTTGTTCTTCCTTAAATGACAGAAGAGGCTTTGAAAGCTTATTAAAATATATATAAACTCTCTTTCCAATATCCTGCAGATCACATATAAGAGTGTATCTTTGACAGATCTGAGGAAACACTCAAGTCATCCCAGGTGGATTGACTTCTCCAATTCATTCAGTTTGACATTTGTGAAAGAACACAAATCAACTCAAATCTCTCTCCAAATCAGCTCACAAACTCATCTCTGAGTAACAGGCAGTTTTACGACATAACCGTATGTCTTGTTTCATAACGTTTTCGTAATTTCTTGGGCATTTCATAGCAGGCACTGTGCTGGGTAACGGAGACCCTGGGTGGACAGAGAGCACCTCTCAAGCGCTCTGCTACTGAGGGGAGGAAGGAAGCAGGTAAACAGACGGTAGCAACAGAGCCCAGTGAATTCAGAGAAAGTCGCCAGACAGTAAAATTCTGAGCTGATGTAGGACAGATGGGCAGCAGTTAGCTGCGGAAAGGGGGCAGCAGAGGACAAGAACGTCTCAGCATCTGGAGTTTAGGCACATCTGTTGGCAGGGGAGTTGAAGGTCATTCAGAAATAAATCTGGTAAGGAGAGGAGGCCAAACTGTGAAGGACAAGCATGTTTAGACAGAAGGTTTTTATGTGAAGCCATATAGGGTTTGTAGGCAGTGAAGCAAAAGGAACAGATTCATGGTTCAAAAGCTCATTTTGGCTATGATATAGAAAGAGAATAAACAAAAAGAGTGATACCATTTATGAAATGGCTATATAAATCACAGCATGAGATATTGAGGAACTTGACCTTCAGGGTGGGGCATTTCTGATGGAGAAAGTCACTAAATTTGACAAAAGGGAAGAGGGTGAGTCAGTAAGATGTGCGTCTTTGGTTGGATCCCATGGAGCCAGGGCTCTTCCTCTGATGATTTGCTGGGGGAAGGCTTCAGGAGAGGTGGAGCATGGGAACAGCACAGATGGGAGAAAAAAACTCTGCTCCAGTCTGACTCGACCCAGGTGGAAAATCGGGAACACAAATATTACCAGAGTCAGTCCCCCCATAAGGCAAGGGCGCTGGACTTTCCTCCTGCCCTTGGGAGGGGGAGGGTAAGCCACATAGCCTGCCCTGTGAAACTACTCTCATTTAGCCCAGTACAGTTCCTTGGAGAAACTACAACTCTCTGTCAGCCCAGTATTCACAGTCTCTGAGGGGTAAGTGTGCACAGGCTGGTACAGTGGACCGAGGTGGAGCACCAGCTCAGTGCTCTGCAGTGAGATCGTTTACTGGGTATGAGTAGTGAAGAAGGAGCATCTAAAATGGTGTTCAGCATGATAGCATAGAAATTGACAGAGCGATGTTGCCCTTTGCCTAGCTGTTGTCTTGGGAAGAATGCTGTCGCGTAAATTATGTACACGAGGGTTACATGTATAGGGAATAGAAGGTCCTCTTGGATCAGCAGGTGGATGCCCTAGAGTGGAGCATATGAGGGATGTCTGGGCTGGATGTTTAAACTGTAGTTCTCACCATGACCATACCAACTGAAACAGGAGAAAAAGAAGAAAGAGCAAAGAATGAGATTGGAGACATGCAAGTGATAGAACCATGTACATTTACAAACTTCAGAACCAGAAGTGTTCTTTTTACTGGAGTAGACACAGAAAAGCCACAGACCTAAACTATGTAATCTTTACTTATTTGTGTCTATCAAAAGTTCTTCCTAGCTCTTTGCATGATGTCAGAAGATGATGTGGAGTAAGATCATCCAGGGAATAATCTTGCTTTCTCTTCTTGGACCTGGAACTGTGGGGAACCTCTTTCTATTGGTGAGACATGGATATACTTTGCTCATGAGACCTGGAAAAAAAAAAAACAACCCATGGACCTTATCCTCATCCATTTGGCTTTTGCAAATACAACCATTCTCTGTACCAAAGATATAACCACCTTTTTTCATCTCAGAAATTTCTTAGGCAATGCTGGTTGTAAGACTGCGCTTTATCTGGGGAGCGTGGCCCACGGTCTTTCAGTCTGCACCACCTGCCTCCTCGGCGTGGTCCAGGCCATCAGCAGCAGAGGAAGCTCAAACCACAGACTGCAAGCAAGTGCCTCCCAATCTGCTCCTCTTCGGGATCTGCAATTTCCTGAGAAGCTCCAGCTTGCTCTGCTACATCACAGCAGGGGACAGAGTGAGCACATCTGGGATTCCAGCAACTGATCGCTACTGAGACATGCTGCATCTGAGCCACTGGCCCCCTGGCTTTTCCCTACTCTCATGGCTCTGCACAAGGTCATCTTTCGGAGTCTCATGGAGCAGTGAGCTCACAGCTCTTCATCTATATAAGCGTCACCAGAGTGTGCCCTACCTTCAGGGCTCCAGGTTTCAAAGAAACTCCAGCCCTGAGATCAGAGCTACTCAGAGTGCTCTCATGCTCACGACCTGTTTTCTTCTCTTTTGTTGGGCAGATTTCATTTTCTCCTTCCGCATAGGCTCCTTCTTGACAAATAATTACACCACAGTAAGTATTAAATTACCTCTAACATTTGGTCATGCCAGTCTCAGCCCCTTTGTGCTGATAAGCAGGGATGCCCCCCTGGCTCACTGCTGGGGTGCTCACTGAGAAATTGGGAAAACTGCTTTCTACGTTGATTCTGTTCATAGCTAAAGGTAGATTGTGTAGTGCTATTTTTTTGCCCAGCACAAATTCTGTCCAGCATAAACTAGAAGTTTATTATACTGTATATATATATATATACACACTATTATACTATATATATATAATACACACTAGAAGTGTATTATAAAACTAGTAGGCTAGTCTGGTCTTCTGAGAAGCAAACACTAAGATGCAATTAAATGTGCAGAGATGTGATCAGGGCAAAAGCCTGAGAGAAAATGGAGAGGGAGCCAGGAAGGCTGAAGAGTCAGCTGATGAAGGTAAGTGTGATCCTGAGTGAAGGACAGACAGTAGAAGGTTGGGTGGAAGCATCCTAGACCAGCTTCCAGCCTAAGCAGAGTTGAGCAAGGGAGTTCTGGAGCTAAATTTGGCCATGAGCAGAATCCCTGGAACACTTCCAAACTCACTTTAAGAGACTAGCATCACTTTGATACCAACATCGGAAAAAGGACACTGCAAGATAAGAAAATCACAGGCTAACTTTGCTCATGAATGTAGATGCAACAATTATAGACAAAATATTAGCAAATGGAGCCCAACAATATATAGAAAGGATAATATTTATTCCAGAAATGTCAGAAGGGCTTAATATTCAATAAATCAAGGAATATAATGAATCTCATAAAGACAACAAAGGGAGAAAATACATACATTCATTTTAGTAGAGCCCTAAACACACTTGACAAAAAGCAACACCCTGTCACTAAAAATGTAAATAAAACTTCTCTAGAAAATTATAATAGAAGGTAAGTTTCTTCATTTGAGATTAACTATAGGAAAACCACAGTTGACATCATATTCAATGCAGAAATTTTAAATGCTTATCTCTGAGGTTAGAAATGAGACAAACATTTATCATCATCATTTCTACTCAGCATTATTCTGGAGATTCTAGCCATTATGAGAAGGTAAAAAAAAAAAAAAGAAAATGGAATGAAATAAGTAAAATATTCTTTAAGCACCATTAATAAAATTGTGTGTGCAGAAAACTTGAAACAGTGAAAAAGAAATAAAATTAGCAAGTTCAGTGGATGGAAGGTCAATATAAAAAATAATTGCCTTCTGGGACGCCTGGGTGGCTCAGTCGATTAAGCGGCTGGCTTCGGCCCGGGTCATGATCCCAGGGTCCTGGAATCGAGTCCCACATCGGGCTCCTTGCTCAGCAGGGAGCCTGCTTCTCTCT
The DNA here is from genome assembly GCF_002201575.2 of Neomonachus schauinslandi. Classification (NCBI taxonomy): domain Eukaryota; kingdom Metazoa; phylum Chordata; class Mammalia; order Carnivora; family Phocidae; genus Neomonachus; species Neomonachus schauinslandi. Next base: position 143,966,148 of record NC_058410.1, on the reverse strand, counting down.
CTCTCTCTCCCTCTGTGCTCTCTCAGTCAAATAAGTAAAATCTTTAAATAATAATAATAATTGCCTTCTACATATTAACAATAAATAATGGAAAAATTTACTAAAAATTTAAAAATCAAATATATAAGAAAACAACAAAGAAATCACTTACGCTTTCTCCACTGAAAACTGCAAAACCTAAATAAATGTATAAGAATCTCATGTTCTTGGAAAGAAAAACTCACTATGTTTAAGGTGTCAATTCTTCCCAAATTCTTCTTTTTTTAAGTTGAAGTAGAGTTCAACAGATGAATCACTGAACTCTACCCCTGAAAGGAATAATATACTATATGTTAATACACTGAATGTAAATAAAATAAAACAAAATTTTAAAAAATAATTAAAGTGTAGTTGACACACACTGTTGCGTTAGTGTCAGGGGTAAACATAGTGATTTGACAACTCTGTACGATACGCCGTGCTCCCCGAGTGTGGCTACCATCCGTCCCCATACAGCACTGTTGTAACACCATCCACTATATTCCCTCTGCTGTGCTGTTATTCCTGTGACTTACTCACGTTATAACTGGAAGCCCGTATCTCCTACACCCCTTCACCCATTTTGTCTAACGTCCCATCCCCTTCCCTCGGGCAACCATCAGTTTGTTCTCTGTATTTCTGGACCTGTTTCTGGTGTTGGTGTGTTTGTTCGTTTGTTTTGTCTTTTGGGTTCCACTTATAAGTGAAATCATATGGTATTCGTCTTTCTCTGTCTAATATATTTCACCTAGCACAATACCCTCAAGAAGACCATCCAAGTTGTCACAAATGACAAGATTTCGTTCCTTTCTTATGGCTCAGCGGGTATTTTATTCCTGTACTAAACACCGGTAATTACCTCCTTCTTTCTGGCTTCGTTATATCATGTCCACACTTCAATAACCTTAATAAGCTACTGACGTTATGATGTTATCGTGGAATTTTATTAAAAGCTTATTTTCCTCACAGTATTGTGGGTGCCTGGAGGCTCCGGAGCGGAGCATTTCATAGGCTTGGAGTCTTCCCAGACCTGTGTAGAGCGGAGGAAGCTGAGAGTGTTGACCAGCCCTCCAAGGACAAGCCTGTGCGTCCTGAGGGGGGACACCGAGGTCGCAGCGGGAAAGGAGCTCGGGCCCAGGTCGGGGAGGTGTCTGTGTTGCACGTGTTCCTCTCGCACGTTCCTCTTGAGCTCCGGAGCATCCTACCTCCATCCCTTCCCTCCCCGCTCCCGCGAGTTTAAAGAACACAACCTGGTCTTTCCTTGGAAACTGTCCCTTGTGACCCGCCCCAGCACCGCCCCCGTCCCTCGCCGACCCCCTTAAAACTTTCAGTGACCGGTTTTGGATGTAACCCCCAAACCAGCCTCTGAGACTGACGAGGGCAGGAGCACTTAGTTCACCCGTCATCACCAGGCAATCCTCTGCCTTCAAGGAGTATTTCCTGAAGACATGAGAATAACTGCATGAGTTCAAGTGTATGTCATGCCGGATGGGTAAGTAATGTCAGAGAATATTCTCCAGTTACTCTTTGGGACGCGCATCAAAGAATGTAGGGAGAAATGACAAGGATAAGAATCACTTGTATGAGGTTGAGGGCAGAAGGACGAACACTGAGGAGAAACTGGGAAAGGCATGTTGCAGGCAGGGGGAACCACCATCTCCAGGTGTAAAAACACACGGCCTTATTGCATCACCAGAAAATTACAACCTGTATGTTATTTTCACTAAAAGGGTCACCATACAACGGAGTACCTTTGTTTGAGAGGGAAGTATTTTCCTTGTATTGGTTTTCCACAGACCGCTCGATTCTGTGAAGCCAAGTGTTTGGGCAAAGACTCCTACTTTCAGATTTTCTTTCCCATTAATGCAGTTTCATTTTCTCTCCATTATAAATAGCCCCAAGCCCTGAATATATTCCCAGGTGGGCCTATGAGGTTTTCGGTGGTTTTGTACTAGGTTATGTGGAAGAGGTACTGCCGAGTTTGTTTGCTGAAGATGGAGAGGAATGGGAGAAAGCAGGCAGAGAGCGCTGGGCCAGCCCCTAGAGGGCAGTACTGAAGCTCTCAGAAGAGGGAGACTATTTTTATGGTATTATTTCCAATTTCCAATGTGGTTTTAAATCGCTATAATAAAATGTCTTCGCTTTTTTTTAAAGAAGATTTTGGAAAAATATTTTTACTAGATTATCTTAAAGATAATAGCTTTTAAACAGAAGGCAATGTAATTGCAAGAACTACTTGAAAGTTGAGGAGAGAAAAATTGCCAATCATGCTCCTAAATGGGTAGATCTCAAACATCTGTCAATCTAAAACCTATATTCTATTGTTATATAAATATAAAATACGAAAAGAATTGTGAAACGAAATTTCCACGGTCCCAGAGAATCTCGCTTACTCGGGTGTTAGCGGTAACACTGTAAAATGAAACAACAATTTGGAAACTGGTCAATCTGGTCCATGGCTAAAAAGATTCATAGAGTTCAGGCCCTTGACCAAGTAATTCTCCTAATTATGAATTGCTTAAAAACAAAAGCCCTTCAAGGAGTATGCTAAATATCAAGAGAATAGATTTGGTCGGGTAAAATGGAGGAATAATCTGCCAAATCTGCTCTCAAAAACTAATGTCCCCAAAGCAGGAATACTCCCTTAAGGAAGGAAGGGGTGAACTGCAGAGGTCATATCGTCAGTAAAGATGAAGGTAACCTTCTCCAGGTGAAACTCAGCACACTGAACAGATCTTTCTTTCTTTCTTTTTAATTTGTTGATTGAAGTCATCTCTACCCCAAAGTGGGTCTGGCAGCCCTGACTCCCAGACCAAGAGCCACATGCCCTATCCCCTGAGCCAGCCAGCCATGGCCTGAACAGACACCTGAAGGGCGCCTATCCCCAACTGGAAATGCCAGGAGCAGACTTTTGAAAATACTCATGGATCTCCACACCAAAAGCACAGAGCCGACGAAGGTGGGACTTGAACCCACGCGTGCAGAGCACAATGGATTAGCAGTCCATCGCCTTAACCACTCGGCCACTTCGTCTCCGCGCTCTGGCCCCTGGGGTACTTAATTCCAGAGCTTACTCGGGAACTCCGGCTGCCTCGGATGGAAGGACAAGGAGAGGCTCGGGGACGTCCGCGGGACACGGGGATGGCCGGCTTCTACACGAGTGGACCAAGGACTGGCCGGGAAGCCTGGCGATGGGGAAAAGGCGGGGTCCGCTCTCCCAGGACTCAGGACAGGGGTCCGGAGGCGACCGCAGCACCTTGCCGCGGGGTCGGGGCTCCCTCGCGCGGGCGGGGCTCCCTCGCGCGGGCGGCCGGGCCCCGCGGGGGCGCATGCGCGCAGGCGGTGGGCGTGGCCCAGCGGCGTGGGAACCGGTGGGCCGTGAGCCCCTGCGCGCCGGGGGCGCCCCCCTGAGCCCGCCGCGGGCAGGGGCTGCGACGGCCGGTGCCCCCGGAGCCGACCTCGGGGGCCCTGGCGAGTCGGGACTGGGGGTTCGTGGGAACCGAGACAGTCTGGGCGGTTAGACGGCGGGTCCGCGTGGGGCCGCGCCCCGTTTCTACTCCGTGTCCTTGGACCGCCTGGACGCGGCGGGGTGAACCTGCGCAGAGAGGAGCCCTTCACTCGTGGGGCTCTTCTCCCGCTCCTCCGCCTCCGAGGAACCGGGAGTTCAGTGTCCTAATCGTTTCCGATGTAAAAGTTCATGATTCAGCACTTCCACTGGACACCGAGGGTTCATCACAGGTGCCCTCCTAAACCCCCAGCCCCCAAGTCCCCATCCCCCACCGGCCTCCCCTCTGCTGACCATCAGTGTGTTCTCTGGAGTTAAGAGTCTGTTTCTTGGTTTTCCTCTCTTCCCCCCCCTCCCCGCCATTGTTTGTTTGTTTTGTTTCTTAAGCTCCACATATGCGTGAAATCCTATGGTATTTGTCTTTCTCGGACTGACTGATTTCGCTCAGCATTATCCTCTCTAGCTCCATCCAGGTGGTTGAAAACGGCAAGAGTTCATTCTTTCTTACGGCTGAGTAGTTTCCATCGTATGCGTACATACACCGTTCCTTCTTTATCCATTCACCAGTCCATGGGTACCTGGGCTCTTACCATAGTTGGGCTACTGTAAATAATGCAGCTCTAAACATCAGGGTGCACGGACCCCTTCAGATCAATATTGTATCCTTTGGGTAAATACCTAGTAGTGCAATTGCTGGATTGCTCAAGACTAACCTTCAGAAAAGAGAACTGCCCTATGAAGGTTAGCCTTGAGCAAGTTTTCTAGAGGTGACCGACAGAGAGAGCGAGAGCGAGAGAGAGGGTGTCCCAGACGGAGGAAGGGCCTGAGCAAAGGCAGCGAGGCTCGCAGGACCTAGAGGAATGGTGAGGAGTCCCCGAGAGTTCACGCTCTTGAGCCACAGCTCCTCAGGTCCAGTATTTGCCTCAGGGACTGTTCGATGTTATTTTTAAGAAGTTTTTTTGTTTGTTTGTTTGTTTTTTAATTTAGAGATTGTTTCAAACAGAGACAAGTTTGGAGGATAAATTTATAGCACCACGTTTAACCTTGTGTATGGTGTGAAGAATGGATCTAATTTTAATTTTTTCCAAATAGCTATATAATTGATCCAAAAGCCTTTATTAAAATCTTTTTCTCAGGGATTTGAACTATCACTTCTGTCTTACACTAGACTTGCGTAGGTAGTTGTATCTATTTGTGAAATTTCTGTTCGGCCCACTGTCTGTCTGCCTACTCATGCACCAGTAACACACTGTTGATTATAGAGGTTTCGTTGTATATTTTAACGAGAGGGCCAGTGTCCCTTAAAGGTCTTCTCTTTGGTATTTTCCTAGATATTCCTGTATGTTTACTTTTCCATATTAACTTAATGATAAACTTTTCTAGCTGCGTGGGTATGCTCACTGGACATTTTTTTGGGGACCACATTAAATTTGTAAATAGCTTAGGGACTCTTTCCTCCATCAGTCCGTGCTGCCATAATGATGCACATGAATGTCCTGACAGATGTTCTTAAGAGCATTAACAGTGCCAGGAAGAGAGGCAAACATCACGTTCTTATTAGGACAATGCCCCAAGTCATCGTCTGGTTTCTCGCTGTGATGATGAAACGTGGTTACATGGCAAATATGAAATCCTTGATGATCACAGAGCTGAGAAAATTGTTGTGAACCTCATGGGCAGGTTAAACAAGTGTGGAATGATCAGCTCTAGATCTGATGTACAACTCAAAGGTCTAGAAAAATGGCAGAATAATCTGCTCCCGACCCACCAGTTTGGTTCCATTGTACTGATAACCTCAGCTGGCATCATGGACCATGAAGAAGCAAGATGAAAACAAACAGGAGGCAAACTCCTGGGATTCTTTTTCTAGGGATGTAATACTTACATGCAAATAAAATGCCTCAATGGACAGATAAAATAAACTAAAATAAATAACTTAGGGAGACCCGAGGTCTTGATGATGTTGTGCCATCCTAATCAAGAATGAGGGTTGTCTTTCCATTTGTTTAAGACTATTCTATGCCTTTCAGTGGTGTTTTAAGTTTATTGCTAAGATTGTGTTGTTTTTATAAGTGAGGTTTCCTAATGCATTCTATCTCCTAACCAGTAATTATTTGGGTATAAAAATGCTATATTTTAAAAAATTTTTAAAGATTTATTTATTTATTTGAGAGAGAGAGAGAGCAAGCAGGGGGAGGGACAGAGGGAGAGAAGCTTTCAAGCAGACCTGGCACTGAGCTCAGAGCCTGACGTGGGGCAGGATCCCACCACCCATGAGATCACGACCTGAGCTGAAACCAAGAGTCAGATGCTTAACCAACTGAGCGCCCCCAGCGCCCCAGAAATGCTGTTGTTTTTACTTGTTAATTTTATATTATCTTGCTGAATTGTATCATGGTTTGAATTAGTTTTATCCTTGATTCTCTAGGGCAGCACTGCCTAATGGAAATTTCCTTGACAGAAATAGCCTATGTCTCTGCTGTCCAGTATGGTAGCCACCAGCTACCTGTTGCTATGAAACGCTTGAAATGTATGACGAGGGAACTGAATTTGTACTTTTTTGATGAGTTAATTAAATTTGAGTAGCCAAGTATGGCTAGTGGCTTCTCCTTTAGACAGTGCACCTTTAGAGCTTTCCCAGTATACAACATGTCACCTGTAAATATAGTTGTCTGTGTTCTTTTCCAGTTCTTACACCTGAAATTGCTGTCTTTAGTCTGTCAGAAAATGTTTTATATGTAGTGAAAATAACAGGCATCCTGGCATCGTTTCTGCCATTAATGGAAATGCTTTCAGCGTTTCCTCATTAAGATGGTGGCTTTAGGATTGGATTATACATGTGTTTTATCATGATAAGGAATAATTAATTCTTTTATATTTTCTCGAGGGTTTTTCGTAAAAATAGGTGAATTTTAGAACTCTTAATTTGGTGTGAGAGTAATAGCTCTCCTAATACTGAATCATCCTTCCATTTCTAGTATAGACCCTGCTTGTTCATGGTGGGTTAATACTGGATAACATTTTATTTTCTTAATATTGGCTAACATTTTACTTCAGACTTTGCATTGGTTTTCAGAGCATGTTGGTCTGAAATTTTCTTTTGGTGGGTATGCTCACTTTGTCAGGTTTGGGCATTAATATTATACCTGTTCATTAAAAGAACTTGGAAGTTTTCTCTCATGTCCTATCAATTGAAACAAGCTACATACTATTGGGACTGTTTGTACCCCAGCAGTTTTGTGGAATGCCCTAGTGAAACCATCCAAAGTGTTTTGTTTTGTTTTGTTTCGTTTGTTTGGTGTGGTATTTTCTTGATTACTTGTCCCCTTCTGTGGAAGTTGGGATTGCCATCTTCAAAAGGCATTTTTTTGAAGATCTCCCAGACTTCTGTATGTGAACCAGTGTTTGGAAAGAAATATGTTTTTCAGAAACTGTTTGTTTTGCAGTGAGAGTCACCCCCAGAATATCTAGTGGATCATATTGCTCCTCTCTGTCTCCTCCTTCCACTCTCTACTCTGAAACTAGAAGATGTAGGTTGAAATTATGGCTGTCCCTTGTCCTTTGTTGCTTGTCCAGTTGGTAGGTTAGCCATAGGACAGAGTCTGGCTCTTGTGGAGAAAACCGACATTTTTCAGAGTATATGTTTCCCAGTGAGGACTGTCCCGTTTCGAAAGTCCTATCGCTGACTACTCCCAAAAGGAAATTAGGAAAGTGAAAAGATCCGAGTTATGAACTATTCCAATTTACAGTGTATTCAGTTGATTATCTAGTGTTTACAATTGGATCCCTAGGTTATAAAGATATCTGAGCCAAACAATTTGTAGTCTCCAAGGCACTTGGCTATCAGTAATCAGTAAATACTTACCATCTGTTTCCTTTCGAGACAAGCAAGGTTATTCTTCTCTTCTTCATTTGTGTACCTACCAATTACAGCAGATCTTAGTCTCAGTAAAATCATGAGATTTCCTCCTGAGTCGCTGCCAAACGGTGCACCTCCGGCTGGCTCTCCAGGCTGCCTTCGGGTCACCGCTCTCCCCGGCCAGCATGACCTGATCTTTAGGCCAGTGGGGCGATGCAGCGCCTTACGTAGAGATGGGGAGAGGGACAGTGATCTAGAAACACACACACTATTTCTCCAGCACTGTGTGTGTGTGGAGTGAGTCTAACAATGGTGTCGGCTTGCCAGAGTCCAACTAGGAGGCAGAAACTACACCAGTTCTCCGCACGGGGTGAATTTAATATGGAGAATTGTTCCGTCCTGACAAGTTTGTTAACATGGCAACTCTGAGTATAAGAGACTCCGGGAAGCAGCTACCAGCCCTAGGGCTGCGGGAACAGAGAAAGAGGCTGGGATTACTGATGCAGAAACAGGGCAGGGGAACCGCGCCGCCGAAACGGAGGGGCGAGGGCCGGTGTCTCTGATCGCGGAGACGGGACCCAGGACTCGGGACTGGACGTCTGCTGAGGAGCAGTGAGAGCTGAGGTCCCGCGGGGGCAGGACGCCAGCACTCCTGCCAGGGCTGGGCCGACTGGGAAGAGGCTGCGGCCCCAGCAAGAGGGAGGGGCTGCTCCAGGCTCAGCGGCAGGTGCCCCAGCGGGCTGGGCGCCAGAGCCCCGCGCGCACCTTCCTCCCCTCGCCCTTTCCTCAGGTCCCCGGGGCCGGGGCTGCCTTCAGTCTTCTGGGGGTATCCCGTCGCCTTCCCAAAGCTGAGCTTTCGTGTTCTACGCTCGCAGGAGGTTACCCACGGCAGATTCACGAGGCGAAGGAACAGCAGAGAAAAATCATTTCTTCTTTCCGCTCTTGCGGGCGCGGTGGGCATGGAGAGCTCTGTGGGTCCTGGATCCCTGCGCCCCTGGGGTCTCATCTCCATCCGAGGCTCAGTGCGTGCAGGAGAGACGCGCCCCCCAGCACGTTGGGTGCTGGGGAGCAGGGGGTTCGGAGGCGGGTTGGTGTGGTCTCCAGTCTCAGGCGCAGGAGGCCAGCAGGTCGCAGCCCTCTGCTCTGTCACCGCAGTTCCCGAGCCTGCTCTTACTTAGCCAGCCTCAGGTGCCTTTTCCTCAACGCTGAAGGAAGGTGGGTATTGTGGCTGCAGACAGGGCTCTCTCTGCCCTGGCCCTGGCCTCGCTGGTCTCCATCCCTAGGACGCGAAGACCTTATCCGGGCTGTTCCACGTGTGCCGCCGGGCACCCTCCCCGCACTCCAAACCTCAGCCCTGTGACTTGTCATCCATCAGGTCCCAGGCGACCTAATTCCTGCATGAGGAGCCCCGAATCCCCTTCCAGATACTTGCAAGTCCAGGGATGAAGGTGTTTGACCCTCAGCAACTGCAGATTACTCAGCCGCTTCTTGGGATGGGACCTCTTGAGCCCTTGTTGAGTTGTGGGCAGGGTCAAGCCCAGGCGGGATGCAGCCCTGCCTACACCCCTGAGAACTCCAAGTAGTACCCCCAGTTTAACCCAGCTTTGGGAAACCACCTGGGAGCCCCCTAGAGTAAAATTAACGGACAATATTGTAGTAGTTTCAGGTGTACGACGCCCTGAGTCAACGATTCTATGCATTACTCAGTGCTGACCACAGTTCTTCATAATCGTTTTGCCGGTGGAGGGTCTTGCTTTGATGCTGATGGCCGCGGACTAATCAGGGTGGTGGCTGCTCAAGGCTGGGTGGCTGTGGCAATTCCTTAAAATAAGACCACAATGAAGTTTGCCCTATCTTCTTCTCACAAATGATTTCTCTGCAGCGTGGGACGCTGTTTGATAGCATTTTACCCACAGTAGAACTTCTTTCAAAATTGGAGTCAATCCTTGCAAACCCTGCCACTGCCTCATCAACTAAATTACTGTAATATTCTGAATCCCTTGTTGTCATGTCAACAGTCTTCACAGCATCTTCTCCTGGAGTAGGTTCCAGCTTACTCTCTGACGCATCCATCAGAAGCAACTCCTCGTCTGTCACAGTTTGATCATTGCAGGCATGCAGTCATGTATACAGGCTCCACCTCTAATTCTACTCTTCTCGCCGTTTCCACCACCACTGAAGTCTTGAAGCCCTCGAGGTCATCCATCAGTTGGAATTAAGTTCTTCCAAACTTCGGTGAACGTCAGTATTTTGACCTCTTCCCACGGAACTCAAGTGCTCTGAATGGCTTCTAGAATGGTGGATCTTTTCCAGAAGCTTTTCATTTACTTTGCCCAGAGCCATCAGAGGAATCATGATCTATGGCAGCTCTAGACTTACAAAATGTATTTCCAAAATAATGAGACTTGAAATCAGACTTACTCCTTGATCCATGGGCTGCAGAAGGATGTTGTGTCAGCAGGCGTGAAAACTACCTTGATCTCGTACGTGTCCATCAGAGCTCTTGGGTGACCAGGTGCATTGTCAATGAGCAGTCATATTTTGAACGGATATTTTTTTCTGAGCAGTAGGTCCAACAGTGGGCTTAAAATACTCAGTAAAGCATGTCGAAAGGGTGTGCTGTTATGCAGGCTTTGTTCCACTTATAAAGCACAGACAGGTAGATTTAGCATAATTTTTAAGGGCCCTAGAATTCTCAGAATTGTAAATGAGCACTGGCTTCAACTTAAAGTCACTGGCTGCATTAGCCTCCAACGAGAGAGTCAGCCTGCGCTTAGAAGCATTAAGCCTAGGCACTGACTTCTCCTCTCTAGGTAGGAAAGTCCTAAATGGCATCTTCTTCCAAGAGAAGGCTGTTTGATCTACTTTGAAAATCTGTTGTTCAGTGTAGCCACCTTCATTCATTCTCTTGGCTAGATCTTCTGGACAACTTGCTGCAGCTTCTCCATCAGCACCTGCTGCTTCACATTGAACTTGTATGTTTGGAGACGGCTTCTTTCCTTAACCTAATAAACCAACTGCTGCTAGGTTCAGTCTTCTCTTCTGCAGCTTCCTCAACTTTCTCAGCCTTCATAGAGTTGAAGACAGTTGGCGTCTTGCTCTGGATGAGGCTTTGGCTGAAGGGAATATTGTGACTGGTTTGATCTTCTGTCCAGACCACTGAGACTTTCTCTGTATGAGCAACGGGGCTGTTTCACTTTCTTATCATCCGTGTGTTTGCTGGAGTAGCACTTTTCCTTTCCTTCGAGAACGTTTCCTTCTCATTCACAGCTTGGCCAACAGTTTGGCACAGGAGGCCAGTCTTTTGGCCTATTTTGGCTTTAGACATGCCTTCCTCACTAAGCTACGCCATCTCTAGTTTTCAATTTAAATGAGGCATGTGTAACTCTCAGAACACTTGATCACCTGGAAGCCAGTGTAGGGTTATTAACTGGCCTAATTTCAATATGGTTGTGTCTCGGGGAAGAGGAAGACTGCAGGAGAAAAAAAGAGATGGGGGAAAGGCCAGTCGATGGACAATCAGAACACACACATGTATTGATTAAGTTCACCATCTTATATGGGTGCAGTTCCTGGCACCCCAAAAGAATTATAGTGGTAACATCACTGATTGCAGATCACCATATATAATAGTAATGAAAAAGTTTAAAGTGTTGTGGGAATTGCCAGTATGTGACACAGAGACACAGGTGAGCAAATGCTGTTGGAAAAATGGTGCCAACACACCTGCTGTGCAGAGGGTTGCCACAGATCTGCAATTTACAAGAAATGCAGTATCTGTGAAATGCCACAAAGTGAAGCTCAATAAAACAAGCTGTGCCTGCAGATAAGACAGCTCCATAATATTGTAATCTAACCAGAATACCTGCTGAATGTCAAGCACATGTAGTTGTTTTTAGTTACCCCTCTTTCTTATATCATCAATATATCGTATTTGTTTGGACTAGAGAAGATCTTGAAATTCGAAGACAGTTTAGCTGTGAAAGACATCTTAAGTTCATTTTTATTCTCAATCTGGCGAGCAAAAGGGATGACAGGAGAAAAAGATAAAATGATAAAGCTTGACAATCTATCAGCAAGACATACGTTCGGGGAATTTTCAAATATAGTACAAAGAAGCAGTAAATGAGTTTTACCTTGTGTTTTTAGTAAGAAGCTTTTGATAAAAATCATTTGAGAGTATGTCAAAACCTAGAGAGTTAAAAAGAAACTTTAGTAATAAAAAAGAGCTTTTGTTTTCTGGGCAGAAAAATCATTTGTCAATTTCCTTTTTAAAATTTATTTATTTATTTTATTTAAGTTCAATTAGCCAACTTATACTAGTATATCATTAGTTTTTGGTGTAGTGTTCAATGATGTATTAGTTGTGTATAACACCCGGTGCTCATCACATCACCTGCCCTCTTAATCCCCATCACCCAGTTACCCCATCCCCCAACTCACCTCCACTTTTGCAACCCTCAGTTTGTTTCCCAGAGTCAAGAGTCTGTCATGGTTTGTCTCCCTCTCTGATTTCTTCCCTTTTAAGTTTTCCCTCCCTGCCCCTATGATCCTCTGCTCTATTTCTTATCTTCCACATATGAGTGAAACCATATGATAACTGTCTTTCTCTGATCGACTTATTTCACTTAGCGTAATAACTCTAGTTCCATCCATGTTGATGCAAAGGTAGGTATTCATCCTTTCTGATGGCTGAGTAATATTCCATTGTATATATGAACCACCTCTTCTTTATCCATTCATCTATTGAAGGACATCTCGGCTTCTTCCACAGGTTGGCTATTGAAAATATAAAGGACCTATTATAAGCAATAATAGATACACTAGCCGATATCAACCCCTGTTATAAATCTATAGTAATAAAGCAGTATACATTTGTTCCAAGAATAGGTAAACTGATCAACGGAAGAAGATACTGAATCCAGACTACATATTTATAATTATCTGATTTATGACTGGGGCAACACCTCAGTGCAGTGGATAAATATTGGTCTTAAGTGAATTATGTTGGGTCTGTGAAATACCCACATGGAAAAATGCACCTGACTCTCTAACCTACATAATACAATCAGAGATGGATTGAAGACTTTAATTAAACTAAGTAATAAAGCTTTTGGAAGAAAATATAAGAGAATGTCTTTATGACTACAGAGTAGACAAAGATACTTCTTAACTAACTCAGGATGCCAAACAAACTAAGCATAAAAAAAGGATTATAGGGACGCCTTGGTGGCTCAGTCAGTTAAGCGTCTGCCTTCGGCTCAAGTCATGATCCCAGGGTCCTGGGATCGAGTCCCTCATCGGGGAGCCTGCTTCTCCCTCTGCCTGCCACTTCCCCTGCTTGTCCTCTCTCCCTGACAGATAAATATATAAATGAATATTTAAAAAACATTTGAAAAAGAATTATAATTTGGACAATATTAAAATTAAGAATTTCTATTCGCCAGCATTCATCATTAAGAAACTGAGTAGAGAAACCACAGAGTGTGAAAAGATATGCACAATACACATAACAGACAAAAGACTCATATCTAGAATGTATGCAGACCCTTACACATCAATAAAAAGATTAACCCAATAAAAGTGGGCAAAGACTTGAATAGCCACTTCCACTAAATTATATTCTTTTTCTTTTTCTTTTTTTAGTAGAGTTGACACACAATGTTACATAGTTTCACGTGTACAACCCAGTGATTTGGCAAGTTGATACATCGTGCTATGTTCACCATAATGTAGCTACCATCTGTCCCGGTACCTGGTCATTAGAGTATCGTTGACTGTATTGCTTAGGCTCTGCTTTATATTCCCATGACTTACTCCCTCCATTACTGGAGGCCTCTATTTCCCTCTCCCCTTCTCCCATTTTGCCCAGCCCTCAGCCCCTCCCCTCTGGCAACCAGCAGTTTGTTCTCTGTATTTATAGTTCTGATTCTGCTTTTTGTTTATTCATTTTTTAAGATTCCATTTCATACAACATTTGTGTTTCCCAGTCTAACGTATTTCACTGAGCATAATACCCTCTAGGTCCATCCATGTTGTCTCAAATTATATGCCAACAAACAGGACAACCTAGAAGAAATGATCAATCCCTAGAAAACATCCAATCTTCCAAAACTGAACCAGGAGGAGATAGAAACTCTGAACAGACCTACCACAAGTAAGGAAGTGAGTACAGATGTACCATTTTCAATTTTGTCACTCAACACAGTATTTTCTTGGAATCTTTTGCAGTTCTGTGGTATCAGTGCTTCTCTCACTGCTCTTTCTGTTGGAGCATATTCCTCTGTCTCCCCATTTTGCTTGACTTTCGGTGTCTGTTTCTATGGATTATGTGAAATGGCTACTCTCCTGGAGTGAAGCAGTGGTCTGAGTATGGTGCCCCTGTGCAGATGGTGTGTGCTTGCTGACTGCTGCTGGCTGGCTGGAGCTGTGGCCCCATGTGCTGCGTTTCTCCTTTGTTTGTTTGTTTTTTGTTTTTAAGATTTTACTTATTTATTTGAGAGAGAGAGAGAGAGTGTGTGCACGTGTGCGAGTGGGGGAGGGGCAGAGGGAGAGGGAGATGCAGATTCCCCACTGAGCAGGGAGCCAGGACTCTGGGCTCCATCCCAGGACCCTGAGATCATGACCTGGGCTGATGGCAGATGCTTAACCCACTGAGCCACCCAGGAGCCCCTAGTTCCTCTTTTAAACCCTGGCTTTTTACAGAGAGAGTAAAGAGAAAACAATTAAAAAGGAAAAAGCAATAGGAAAAGAAAAAAGAAAATAATAAAAGCAGAAAAAAGAGAAGAAAAAAGAATATAAAAAGAGCTAGAACAAGAAAGAACAAAACCAAAAAGAAAAAAGAAAAAAAAAGACACATTTTAAAAGTAAAAATAAAATAAAATAAAACTGTAAAAATTAGAACAAAAACCAAAACCCCAAACCAGGGCTTGTTTTCTGAGGCCCAGCACCACAGAGTGGCTGGTGGGGGCCTGTGGGCCCTGGGAAAGGGGGGTCAGAAGCTCCCTGTGGCAACTGGACCCACCCCTGTGGCATCCAGACCCTGCTCTGGCCTGGGCTAATAAGGTGGAGTGGGAGAGACTGCTCCTGCTCCTGGGCCCTTTTAAGCCCTGGCTTTGTTTCTCCCCATGTCCCAGTGCAGGCTGGGGCTGATCTGGGCTTGTGGACCCTGGGCTCCCTGAGGTCCCAAGCTCACCGGGATGACTGCACCCACCCGTTTTGCTGTCCAGGCCCTGCTCAGGTCCAGACTTCCAAGGTGGGGTGGGAATATAAACCCTGTAGTTCTGTGGTCCTTGACCTGGAGCGCTTTCCTGCAGCCCCTTTGTCTCTTGGCAAGATTCTAATGTTGTCTCTTTTATATGTTCTTTTAAACCATAGGGGTTTTCTCCTGTGCCCAAGGACAAAGGGATCTGTTCCTGGTCCCTGGGTCCTGTCCCGCCTCCGAGCCATTCTCAGAGTTGGGGGTGGGGTTTCCCTTGGCTACTATGTCTCTGTCTCTCTTGGCCATTCTGTCTCTGGTCCTTCAGAAGCTGCTCAGTCAGCCCTCAGCTCTTCTTCAGGAGGAATCGTTCCATTCATAAGTGTGAGTGGTGGGTTCCTTCCTCGCCATCTTGAACCAGAACTCTCCGTGGGCATTACATTTTCGTGGACACGGGACAATCACAGGATGCCTTTCTTCATGGTGGACATTCTCTAGGGCTCCTGGAAAGTAGAAATACTTGTGCAATCAGGCTTGAAATTATTACGTCTAATTTTGCTCAACCACTCCTGCCTAATGGCTATTATGTCTCATTTGTTCTCTTTCCCAGCTCGGATTGTCTCTAAGCCTGTGGAAACCTTGAACCCTGGCCTCAGAGCAGTGTCTTGACGGACTGAAGTCCCTCTTGCTTCCAGTCCCTGTGCTGGCTCATGGCTCACAGGACACTCACATTCACAACACTTCTGACCTCCAGATGTTCTTGCAACACCTGCTGAGTGACCTACAATGTAATGCAATTCTGACACAGTCTACATGGAGATCGCGTCAGATCCCCCAGGGGAAGGGCCCAGCCCCACAAGACTGCCCTCCCCTCTTCTGCCCAACTTCACATGCCAGCCGATTGCAAGTCCAGCTGGTTACCTGGACTTCTGACCTACCAGCTATCCACTGGAGGTACCACGACCCCCTCCTCAGGTCTGACTCATTTGCTAAAGTGGCTCACAGGACTCAGCAAACCTTACGTACAAGAAGGTAAGTTCCTTGACCTCAGGGAGTGGGCCACTCCCCTACACCACCACAGGTTCACCAACCCAGATGCACTCCCACCCCACCCCCTTCCGGGTTTTCATGGAGGCTTCATTACTTTACCATGATTGGTTAAATCCTTGGACACTGGTGATTTAATTCAATCTTATGCCCCTTTCCCCTCCCCAGATGTCAGGGGGTAGGGATGGAGGAGCCTGAAACTTTCAACCCTTTAATCCCTTGGTTGGTTCCCCTGGCAACCAGCCCCCATCCTTAGGATCATTCCAAAAATCACTTCAGTAACATGAGCTCAGGTGTGGTTGAAAAAGACTTATTGGGAATAATAAGACACCTTCATCCCTCTCATCACATAGGAAATTTCAATGGTCCTTGGAGCACTGTGCCAGGAAAAGGGGGAAAGACCAAATATGTATTTCTTATTATAAATCATAATCTCATACTTTCAAATCTATGATCCATCTTGAGTTAATTTTTGTATACCTTATGAGATGTAGGTCCAGGCTTAGTTTCTTCGAATATAAACAGAATAATAGTAAGTACCAGCACTGGTAGGATGGTTTAAGAATCAGGTGAGTTCAGGGGTGCCTGGGTGGCTCAGGTGGTTAAGCATCCCTCTTGAGCTCAGGGTGGTGAGTTCAAGCCCTGCTTTGGGCTCCACACTGGACCTTAAAAAAAAAAAAAAAGAATCAAATGAGTTCAATAAATGCAGCATGCTTGGAATAGCGCCTGGAGCATTGTAAACAAAATTAAAGTGTGGTTGTTGTTCCTATGTGATTGTTAAGAGGATGGAAATGGTATTTCACCCACTTTGCTAAAGAGGAATATAAACAGACATAGCCTTTCCTTGAAAACGGTACATTTTCTCAGATACTACCAGGTTCTAAGGTTTTCTTGACTTTGGATTTAAAAGAAATTATCAACATCTGTGGTTTCTTCTCTGACACCCTGGGACCCATAAAAAGGAATTAGCTAAAGTGGAAGTAAGGACAAAGAGTGGCTTTTGGTAGGGTACATTTCCCAATCCGGTTAGACTCACCCAGGGTCAGAGAACTCTGAATGATGGTAGACAATCCGCTGAATGTCAATAGTATTGGGAAAGATCTTCTCAGTAGTGTTATTTATGATCTATTTCCCAATTTAAGGCAGTTTTAAACAGACCCTTTTAGTTTTAAAAACTATTTATAAGGGCTCAAAACTGCCCCATGTTATAACACTGTTCATTTGTTTAAAGATTTTGATTTGACAAGAAATCGAACCATGGCTACACAAGATTTGGGACAAGTCATTGGTGTTATTACTCAGCAGTGCCCCAGTGTTCTTATCAGGGAAACTGCTTTTCCATATTAAAAAAAAGAAAACTTACAGATGCTTCAGATTGGAGTTTTAGAATAATTTTTGCAAATTTCAGAAATATTTATTCCCTTACCTGTTCATCCGCCCATATTTATAAAGCAAACTCAAGGCTTCAAATTTGGGAACTGATAGCTCCTTCCATTAATCCATGGAATTTAGACCTAGGTAGAAAGAAAAACTAGTGATAAGAAGAATGAAGACGAGGTTTATCCATCACCAACAAGTGATGCCTAATCAAGATGCACTGTAGATAAGCCAGTAGATAGAGAATACAACTCTTGAGTTCTGTGCTGACCACAAGCTATCTCTGGGGTTTCAGGAATCCTACAGTGTGCACAGGGCCTGGGACAGGGTGGAGAGGGGAGGAAGGAATTTGAACAAAAACTTCTTCATTTTAACTTTTAAACAAAGCTTAACAGATACATTGTTAGCAAATGCCTCGGTTTTTTAAATAGTATTTTCTCTTCAAAGTACAAAGAGCAATGAAAGAAAAGGAGGTGTTCCTTGGAGACATCCGACTTGTTAATGACTTGCCGAACTGGGTGAATGTCAGGGAAGCACAAAGTTCTCAGGTGCGTTTATCAATTCCACCACCCAGATCATGATGACCCAGACCTGCCCTAGGGATGAGCTGGAGATTCTGACTCACACAGTTCCATGCCAAGAAATGCACATGTGGTCCATTCACATAAGCCTCTCTGTCCTGGTTTTTCCTTAAGACTGGGAAAGATTCTTCTTTTTCTCACACTGAACATACATAGCAATCATTTCTTGACTGTCTTTCTGGAATCTCTTCTTGAATGTCCACAAATACTCTCTGAGTTAGGTCTTATTTTCATTGTCATTTTACAGAAGAGAAAGCATAGCAATAGAGAGAGGCCAAGTGACTCATCAAATGTCTCTCTCATTAAAACTGGTAAGAGCTTTAATAAGGTTGGGACTTAGCCAGTGTGGGGGCCAAGGGCAGGTTGCCCCACGGTGTGCAACTTTGGTATACTAATTATTTTAAATGAAAGTTACTTAAGAGACAGCCTGTGTAACCAGGACACTCAGACCTTTCTCCATCCCCCTGAAAGCGGGGAAATCAGTCTCCCAGAAAGCTACCATCCCTGTACCAGGAAGTAAAGACACATCCTTATCCACCAGAGACAGGAAATTCTGAGCTGAGAAGCTGTATAAACACCCCTTATCACTTTCTACTCATTACCACCCCAGCCTAAATTCTGTTTAGAATTCCTTATTAATCAAAGGTCCAAAGTTAAGTTTTCTTTGTCCTGTCAAATCCTCACAGATTTATTGTCTCTTTGTCTGAAAAGTATAAAAACCACCTGCCTTGGTCATTTCTTTGGGTCTCAATTTCATTACTGGACCTCTAGGTGCATGCAATAAAACTCTGGGGTTTTTTCTCCTGTTAATCTGTCTCCTGTCGATTTCATTCTTACACCATCTGGAAGAATTTGAAGGGTAGGAGGAAATTCTTTCCCTCCCCTACACCAGGAATCTGTGGAATCCACGTGAAATCCCAGAGCTGCCACCAATGGTGTGACTCCCGGGAGAAGGAGAGGTGGAGGGACACACACATCTAGATGCAGAGAGAAAGGTGTGGGCAGAGTCTAGGGGACACGGGAGGCATGCTGAGGGGGAACACACTGAAAGAGAGACTGACCAGAAGGACACATATCAAGCAGGGGAAGGGAGCCAGGGTCAGTAGTGAGGAGCTTATGCTCTTGATCAAAGTCTCTGGGTTCATCCTCCATTCAGCCATTTATTACCTATGGGTGTTGGAGAAAGATAATTAGAAACAAAATCTCTTGCCAACCCACTAGACTTCTCTATAAAAGTAAAAGAGAAGGAAAACACTTTTAATATTGAAAAAGCATTCAACCTTAACGTGAAGCACATCACAGGCAATCCACTAAAGAGAATGCAAGAACAAGATGGGGGGAGCTCATTTTTTATATACCAAGCAGATACAATGCATTGCATACATGTTCTCCAGATAAATGATAGTTTCCCTCAAGTCAGTAGTCTTGACAGCACCACTTGTCACACATAGTGCATCCTAAATTCTTCTAGTTTGGGTGACACTTTGTAAATGAATTGGCTTTATCCAAAGAGATAAGATGTTTCTCGATCTAGATGACAAGATCTAGCTTTGCCATTTGGAATCAGGTCCTCCTGGAAGTTGGGCTCCTAATCTCCCATAGAAACTGGGAAACAGCGACCCTATCTTCTTTCAGAATTATGTTGCAAAAAGTGGCTCACAGTTCCTGGAAAAAAATACTCTTGGGCTGCAAAACTGGTAAGAGCTTTAATAAGGTTTTTTAAAAAAATTACATACATCTCGGGATGCCTGGGTCGCTCAGTTGGTTAAGCAACTGCCTTCGGCTCAGGTTACGATCCCAGGGTCCTGGGATGGAGCCTCACATCAGGCTTCTTGCTCAGCAGGGAGCCCGCTTCTCCTTTTGCCTCTCTCTCTTCCCTTCCCCCCACTTGTGCTCTCTCTGTCTCTGTCCCTCAAATAAATAGATAACATCTTTTAAGAAACAAAAACAAACAAAAAATGAACCACTTGCAGAAAAGATTTCTAACCCCCTGAGGGCAGAAAAATATGCTACCTTAATAGATGCCACTTTGGTATATTGATTATGTTGAGCTCTGAGCACTTGAAAACAAGGAAAGCAAGGAGAAGTGTCCTCAAAACTCCCCTAATCTGCTTAAAGACAGATTCTCCAAAAGGAACTCAGTTGTCATAAATCACCTCCCTGGGAGTTTCATTAATCAGGGAAGATTAGTTTGCATCACAGGAGAGTAGATGAGAAGTGGACACCATAGCCAACAAACTTTGTCACAAAGTATCATACCTCCCAATTATGCCTCTAAGGGCCCATTCATCTTTCTTAAAAATCATTTACCTTCTCCTAAAAGGCCTAGATCCCCAATACCCTTTCTCTACTAAAATGGCGTTTAGCCCAAGTTCCAAGCCACCTCAGAGAGTTACTCACTTTTCTCCAGGTATCTCCATGTGTACTTGAGGTATACGTGTTAATAAATGCCTGCTTGCTATTCTCTTGTCAGTCTGCCTTTTATTTCAGAGGTCCCAGCTTGGAACTCAGAGGGTAGGAGGAAAATCATTTCCCCACTAAAACCCCACGTGCACAGGAGGAGCATGGTGATTCTTGTCCTCTCCAGATCCACGGTTGTGATGTGCTCAGAAAACAGAATCTCCAGCCATCCGTTGTTACTTCCCCGTGCAAAAAGAAAACCTCGAGAAAAAAAGGAAAGCGACTTTGGTGTGTTTGGGAGCTGGTGCCCATTCTGATTCACAGCCTTGGAACTTAGGGAAGGTGAGGAGGGGCCAGAAAAATGGGAAAGCTGGATCCGGGAGCCTCACTAGTTGTTCATTTTCCAACCACACATCCTTCCTATTAAAATAATTAAGCTAATTAAGACGGAGAACAGTTCTGAACCCAACACTTGCTGTAATTGTGGAGGGACAGGGAAAGCTCTACTTCAGGAACTGAGATTCTGCCGAGGGTTTTCTCCTCCCTGACAGGCTGACAGCCTTGAAAAGTGAAGTCTTGGTTCCAGGTTATGTTAGTCAACAGCTCCTCAAATCCAGAGGGTACATATATGGCTTGGGGACGGGGAGGGTTCACCTGCCAGAAGGAGCGGCAAAGAGCCTGGCTGCACAGCAGGTAGCCCGTGAGCATACCTGATGGATTCTTGTCTCCCTCCCTGTGCCAGAGGAACTTTCCCTCAGACGCAGGGACAGTGCTTCTGTCTTTGACTAAGGAAGGCACTTTCTGAGAGGGTCTGTGAGCCTGAGCACCTGGCCTCCTGATCCTGCAAAGGTATGTCCCCGGGGCCAGAAAGATGATGGGGACCAGTTCCAGCAAATGTGCCTCCAGACACGTGTGGGCACGGTCCCGAGTTCAGGCTGTGGTCCCACGGGAGAGCTCTGGGGTGGGCTCTCACCGAGGGGTCCACTTTCGTTATCCCAAAATCGAGACGGGCCAGAGCTGTTCCGGTTCCCGGGAGCAGCTGTTCCTTCAGCCTCCGTGGCCCCCGCACCAGGCCTGTGCAAGCATCGCCCGCAGTGACGAACCTTGTAGCCCTCATTTGGTGCATTCCTGTGTTTGCCTATGAGCCAGCTCTGTCTTCCCCAGTGTGTGACAGATGCCCCACGTGCATGGGTGTAATTGGAAGGTTTTCTCCTGCCTGCGTCCTTAAGCCTCCAGATCCTAATATCAATAAGAACACCATCCGTGTAAGTCACCTTCCCCCACCACGTGCTGGCTGGGTGGGGCACCTATTAGTAGCCATTAGGATTAAAGTGACAGGGGCTGTTGGCAAATTCCTACTTTTTTTTTATTATTATTATTATGTTATGTTAGTCACCATACAATACATCATTGGTTTTTGATGTGGTGATCCACGATCCATTGTTTTCGTATAACACCCAGTGCTCCATGCAGTACGTGCCCTCCTTAATACCCATCACCGGGCTAACCAATCCCCCCTCCCCCCTCCCCTCTAGAACCCTCAGTTTGTTTCTCAGAGTCCATAGTCTCTCATGGTTCATCTACCCCTCCGATTTCCCCCCCCCATTTTTCCCTTCCTTCTCCTAATGTCCTCCATGCTATTCCTTATGTTCCACAAATAAGTGAAACCATATGATAATTGACTTTCTCTGCTTGACTTATTTCACTTAACATAATCTCCTCCACTCCCATCCATGTTGATGTAAAAGTTGGGTATTCATCCTTTCTGATGGCTGAGTAATCTTCCATTGTATATATGGACCACATCTTTATCTATTCATCTGTTGAAGGGCATCTTGGCTCTTTCCACAGTTTGGCTATTGCGGACATTGCTGCTATGAACATTGGGGTGCATATGGCCCTTCTTTTCACTACATCTGTGTCTTTGGGGTAAATACCCAGTAGTGCAATTGCTGGGTCATAGGGTATCTCTATTTTTAAATTTTTGAGGGGGCGCCTGGGTGGCTCAGTTGGTTAAGCGACTGCCTTCGGCTCAGGTCATGATCCTGGAGTCCCTGGATCAAGTCCTGCATCGGGCTCCCCGCTCAGTGAGGAGCCTGCTTCTCCCTCTAGCCCTCCCCCCTCTCATGTACTCTCTCTCTCTCTCTCATTCTCGCTCTCTCAAATAAATCTTTATAATAAATAAATAAATAAATAAATTTTTGAGGAACCTCCACCCTGTTTTCCAAAGTGGCTGTACCAACTTGCATTCCCACCAACAGTGTAAGAGGGTTCCCCTTTCTCCACAACCTCTCCAACATTTGTTGTTTCTTTCCCTGTCCATTTTTGCCATTCTAACTGGTGTGAGGTGTTATCTCAGTGTGGTTTTGATTTGGATTTCCCTGATGGCTAATGATGATGAACATTTTTTCATGTGTCTGTTAGCCATTTGTAAGTCTTCTTCAGAGAAGTGTCTTTTCATATCTTCTGCCCACTTTTTGACTTGATTATTTGGTTTTTGGGTGTTGAGTTTGAGAAGTTCTTTATAGATCTTGGATACCAGCCCTTTATCTGATATGTCACTTGCAAATATTTTCTCCTATTCTGTGGGTTGCCTCTTTGTTTTGTTGACTGTGTCCTTTGCTGTGCAGAAGCTTTTTATCTTGATGAAGTCCCAAAAGTTCATTTTTGCTTTTGTTTCACTAGCTTTTGGAGATGTATCTTGAAAGAAGTTGCTGTGGGTGATGTCAAAGAGGTTACTGCCTCTGTTCTCTTCTAGGATTCTGATGGATCCCTGCCTCACATGGAGGTCTTTCATCCATTCTGAGTCTATCTTTGTGAATGGTGTTAGAGAATGGTCGAGTTTCATTCTTCTGCATGTGGCTGTCCAATTTTCCCAGCACCATTTATTGAAGAGACTGTCTTTTTTCCCATTGCAAATTCCTACTTTTTTTTAAAGATTTTATTTATTTATTTGAGAGAGAGAATGAGAGAGAGAGAGAGAGCACATGAGAGGGGGGAGGGTCAGAGGGAGAAGCAGACCCCCTGCTGAGCAAGGAGCCCGATATGGGACTCGATCCCGGGACTCCAGGATCATGACCTGAGCCGAAGGCAGTCGCTTAACCAACTGAGCCACCCAGGCGCCCGCAAATTCCTACTTTTGAACTGCCAGGTTTGAATACCCTGAGGCTGTCCACGTTCACTTTACCACAGCCTCCATAGCAGGAAGCCCTCATCTCATTTTTTAGTGGAGAAAACAGGCTGAGAGTGACACACTGACTTGGCTCAGCTGGTGGGTGTCAGATCCGGAATGGGCTTCATCCAACTACTGAGTGTGAAACATGTCTTCTACAATTGTTTACTTGACCATTTCCAAAACATTATCTGGGAGAGTACCATCCCTCCCCACTCTGACATTGTTCCTATTATTCAGTCAGAAAGAAAGAGACGTGGTTTATTAGGAGATACAGAAAGTGGTCCCAATTCGGACTCAGAGCTTTGAGATTTGGGGAAGGTGAGAAGAATGCCAGAAAAGTGGGAAATCCTAGACAGAGATAAACAAAACCAAGCAGGAACATATTTAATAAGGACACATCAGGGCATTGAGGTGTGTTGAGTGCAGTCATTTCTAATAGATTCCAGAGCCTTGCCTAAGTATTTCATCTGTTCTCATTCCAGAATATTGGTTATTGCTGATGTTCCTGCTGTTAGGCTGGTAGTTTATTTCACGAGGTGCTAGGCACTGAGGATCACGTCGTGCTTTCTTTGACTACATGGTGCAGGCATTAGTCGCCCCATTTGTTGGGGGAGGAAGTGGAGGCCAATGGCCATAACCGCCAATGTTCCCCATGTCCTGAGGCCTCCTGGTTCCAAACCCGGATACGAGCCTGACTTTCCGCAGCTCATGCTGACAGACACCTGCATGACAAAGGTGCATCTAAGGCCGGGCCTTGATGGGGTAGGACAGGGCGCGGGGTGAAGGCGTGTGGGAAGCTTTCCAAGTACATGGAACCTACGCACACTGGCAGTTAGATGTCCTGGTTTCTTTGGCTGGGGGGAAATCGTCAGTAGTTCTACAGAGATGTCTATGTGAGAAATGAGATTCAAAAGGTTAGTAGTGAAAGAGCAATTCTTATTCCAGCCTGAAAGTGTGACAATCAGCTGGGACTGATAAAGATCAAATCACTTCTAGTATCAACCAGGTTGAGAGAATAGACACAGGTCGCACTGACCCACTTGCCTGAGTCATTTCTCCACATGTTCTTCAGCGGCTATGAGATGGCGTAATGAACCTGTGTTTGAGTGACCACTCTTTTCTTCCCGAGGACGCCCCAACTCACTTTACGATATGGCCCCAAGTTTGGGGGTTCCCTCCTTTATAAACTGCCCTTGTCCCCTGACAGCATCCAATTCCTGGTTATTAGCTTTGCTAACCCCCTTGGGAGACATCAAACATCCTGAACGGATCCAGGTTCTGCATAGAGTCTCTTCCGATTCCACAGTGGGACTCAGACCTCCTATAAAGACCCTTGCAGGCAACATTCCAAGGGCCCCCAGGCCCTGGCCAGGATGCTGCAAGTCATAGATCTGAGTTTGTGCTGCCCACAGGCTTGTGTCTGGAAGTCTTTGGCAGCTTAACTTGATCTCAAAAACTAGGAAAACTCACTGAAAACTATAAGCAATGAACATACAGAAAATGTTTGGAGTTTTGAAAGACAACTCTGGAAATATTAAGGTGTATGTATCAGAGATATAAAAACTGGAATCAGGAGGGGCGCCCGGGTGGCTCAGTGGGTTGAGTGCCGGACTCTTGATCATGGCTCAGGCCATGGTCTCAGAGTTCTGACATGCAGCCCCACATCGGGCTCCGTGCTTGGTGTGGAGCCTATTTATGATTCTCTCTCTCTCCCTCTGCCCTTCCCCTCCCCCCCAAAAAATATCTGGATACAGGAGACAAACCAGGAAGTTGTTATACTAATCAAACTGAGGTATGTGATGGATGCTGAACCTAAGAAGGGGCACTAAGACAGATGAGACAGGCTAAATTTGTGAGCTATGAAAGATGCAGAAGCAAGAGGAGTAACTGAGTCCTTGTTGTGGGGTGTGGGGAGGTGGAGAGGTTAAGAAGAAGACCCAGATTTTTTTGGAGTTGGCTGATGGTAATATCATATGACAAAGTAGGAAACACAGGGTGACATCAGATTGGGGGAATTTTTGGTTCATTTTAGCACATGCTGAGATTGAACATATGTTAGATATATAAAGATCTGAACAGGCAGGTTGGTTTTGCTGGTATGGAGCACAGAAAAAAATCTTAGTTGCAAATTCAGATTGTTGTATGCTCATCCCCAAGACTGAATTTCAGGCTCATAGAATCACGAACAGCGAGTGCCCACAGGGACAGTAATAGAGTCCTTTGGACAAAACTCTGCTCCATTACATACATCATGACCCGTGGCTCAGTGTCCCTGATACACCAGAAAAGCCCTCTGATACGCATTATTCTTTGCAGATACATATCATCATTACTGTTGCTTTCCTCAAGAGGTGTTTGCTAGATCCAAAGATTTCCTGCCCATGAAGTAAGAGATGTTTCTGATGATCATTAAAGGAACACTATTCCTCTCTGTAATTGGACCTGGCATGGTGGGGAACGTCTTTGTTTTTGTGAATTACACGTGCATTTTCTTTAGGGACACTAAAAAGAAATCTATACATCTAATTCTCATCCACTTGGCTTTTACAAATATCATAATACTTTTTTCCAAGGTAACACTAAAAACAATAGAAACTTCCGGTTTGCGAAACTGCCCGGACGATACAGGTTGTAAAATGTTTGCGTACCTCGAGAGGGTGGCCCGGGGCCTCTCGACCTGCACCAGCAGCTTCCTCACTGTTATCCAGGCCGCCACCATCAGCCCCAGAGCCTCCGTGTGTGCCAGCTTCAAGCCAACATCCACATGGCGTATCCTTCCCTTTTTCCTCTTCTTTTGGATACTCAATTCCTTGCTCAGCATGAACTTACTCTATTACATGAAAAACAGCAGCAGCCTAAACAGGTCACAGATTGATGAAAGTGAAGGCTACTGTGTTTTTCTATCAGCAAGCCAGACAACGAAGTGGGTTTTTCTCATTCTCATGGCCCTGCGAGATTTCCTGTTTCTGGGTCTCATGGGCTGGCCAGTGTCTCCATGGTATGCGTTCTCCAAAGCACCACAAGCATGCCGGCTACCTGCAGAAACCCGAGGTTCTCTACCACAACCCCCCTGAGATGAGAGCCGCGCACAGTGTTCTCCTGCTGGTGCTTTGTTTTCTTTTCTTTTATTGGTCAGATTGTATTATTTCTTTATGTTTATTTATTTATTTTTTTAAGATTTTATTTATTTATTTGACAGATAGAGACACAGCGAGAGAGGGAACACAAGCAGGAGGAGTGGGAGAGGGAGAAGCAGGCTTCCCACAGAGCAAGGAGCCCGATGCGGGGCTTGATCCCAGGACCCTGGGATCATGACCTGAGCCAAAGGCAGACGCTTAACCGACTGAGCCACCCAGGTGCCCCTATTTCTTTATGTTTAAATTCTTTCTTTGATAATAAGTTCCTAATATTTAACATTCTCGAAGTCTTAACCCTCGGTTATGTAATTCTCAGCCCATTTGTGCTGATTCACAGAGATGGACATCTGGCTGAATGTTGGCACTCTCATTAAGACTTGAGAAAAGGACTGTTTCATTGATCCCTCAGGTAGCAAGTTTGAAATAAGACTTTCTATGGCTGCGAGTAAAAGAAAAAATGAAGAGTAGCTTCAACAAATTAAAGTATGATGTTATACAGCAAAGCTGGTGACTGGTAGCCCTGAGCTGACACAGGAAGGAGGTCATAATGACCTCCGGGGGTTTAGCCATCTTCTGTCCGTCCTGCCCCCCTCGGGAAGGGTAAGCTAATTCCAGTTTTCCTGATTATAAGATGCCTCTTTTACCCCCAACCTTCCTACAGGAAGGAGAATAATTGGCAAATTCCTTCAAAATACTAATGTATTTTCTCTTTGACCTGTAAGTTTCATTTCTAGGAGGATTGCTCATATGTGAATTGCAGTATAAAAATTATTATACATTGTGGCGATTTTTAAAAATCATGAACTAAATATCCAGCAAATAGGCTATTTTGCTGGCTGTGTGAAAATATCCTAGAGGATCCAGCCATACAAAGGGATTTTATTGAGCTTATGAAAGAATGGGTGAGTTCAACATGTATTGCTATGGAATGATGTGCAAGGTGTGTTTATAATTAATAAATATAGGAATTCAAAAGCAATGGCGTTCAAAAGTGGAATGGAATACTTTAACTCAATCTTCTCTCCCTCTTTTGCAAGAGTGCAAAGGAAACTTAAAACAGCATTACCTGGTTTCAGAGAAACAGGGTAAATGAAACAAGTAAGTAGAATTTCCTTTTACATCTCTCTATGTCTTCTGAGTCGCTAAATCTTTGAATATATCTTTTTAAAGATGAATAAAAAATTTATTTTGAAAATAACCTGTGGCTTGTTTCAAGACACATTTGTTAATGCCCTCACATCGCCACTATCATTCCAGCCCCATACTCGTGTCCCATCAGAGAGCTACACAATAATTTGGTTTCTACAGTAATTTAAATAAGAAATTTCGTTCATATTTTTCTTAAATTGGAACCCAAATAGGTGTTTGAGTAGAATTCATCATTCCGGCAATAAGATATGTCCTCAAGCTGTTTTGAAAAATACCTGATGTTCTTTTACTGCTTTCACATCTTTTATAATACAAAATCTTAGAATTGATATAAACATTTTCCACCCCATTGTTAAGAATGCCTGTATTATATCTGTTTTATCACCCTTGTACACATTTGAGTTTTTTACTTCTCTCCTAAACTTCCCTTTGGTTTTGTGTTAACACAGTTTTAAGTAACTTATTTATGTTATTATGCTATATTGTAATATGTGTAGGAGCTTCACTTCCTGATTGAACTGTGGGTGCCTGAAAGCCGGGACTATGCTATTTATCTTAGTTGCATAACTTTCCTATGACATCTTTTTCTATCATAGAGAACAAGACAAAATAAGCACTCTCTGAATTGGTCATTGGTAATTAACCCAAAAGGAAGGGATGGAAGAGCTCGGAAATGAAACTAAGAATAGCATTTTAAAATTAATTATGAAGAAGAGGTTATTGAGTACTAAAAATAGAAAGTATCCAGATGAACACAGAGATGTGTGATTGGTGACAAAAAATGGTTAGGATCGTGTGTTAGTCAGGGTCCTCCAGAGAAAACAGGATCAATAGGAAGTATCTATATCTATATATCTCTATCTCTCTGAAATGATAGGAATTGGTTCACTCCATTATGGAGGCAGTGAAGCCGCACAATCTGCTGTGTGTAAGGTGGAGACCAGGAAGCTGGTGGGATAGCTCACTATGAGTCCAAAGGGGCTCC
Source organism: Neomonachus schauinslandi (assembly GCF_002201575.2). NCBI lineage: Eukaryota > Metazoa > Chordata > Mammalia > Carnivora > Phocidae > Neomonachus > Neomonachus schauinslandi. The sequence goes on along the minus strand of NC_058410.1, from coordinate 143,937,717 downwards.
TTGTTTAAGCACCCAAGTCTGAGGGCCCGAGAACCAGGAGCTCCCAAGTCAGAGGGATGGAAAAGACGGACTTGCTAGCTCATGAAGAGAGAAAGAATTCACCCTTCCTTTGCCTTTTTGTTTCATTAGGGCCCCTAACAGATGGGTGAGAGGACATCCCCATTCCGTCTATTGAGCACATGCTGATCTCTTCCAGAAACACCCTCATGGACAAATTCAGTTTTACCAGCTATCTGGGCATCCCTTGGATCATTCAAGGTGGCACACAAAATTAGTGATCACAGAGACCCTGGCATTTGGGTTCTCAAATAAGTGCTATTCTGTGCTTCCCTCAGAAAAGTTAGAATTGAGTTGAGAAATTGAAATTGAATCTAGACTCTTCTGCAGAAAGTAATTTCAAATTGAGAAACACATAACTAAATTGTTACCCATGGACAGGAGTGGGAGGTAGGAAGCAGAAGCTAGGAAGTGTAGAACACCCTGACATGGCTGGGGGCCCCATCAACTATTGCTTGCCTCTCATTTATAGTTTTGTTACCAGTAAAATAGAGTAGGAAGGTGAAGTCAGCATTGATTTGGCCTGTGAAATCTTACAAAAGTTTTCAAGTAATGATAACTGAAAATGCCTCCAATTTGGTGAAATGCAAACTTCTAGATTTAAAAAGCTAAGAGTATTCTAAGCAGTATAGACTCAAAAATGTTTACATCCAGACCAGTTGTAATCCAGTTTGTAAAAATGAAAGCAAAATATCTTGAAAGCGGCCAGAGTTAAACGATATATTACCCACAATTCTTAAATGACAGTGGATTTCTTAGAAGAAACCATGGACCTGAGACGAAACTTTATTGATCATCTAACCCCATTAAGTTCCTTCTCGACTGGTGATCCACAGTGAGACTTTGGGGTCTCAGGAAGTATTGTCAGTTCAGAGCCAATGACCATGAATCTCCAAAAAGACAGATTCTATCCCTTTATCCACTCCACAGTCACCATAGTAAATGACTGCATGTCCCTCTGGGGCTGGCTGGGGGGAGGACTCTCAGTGTATGTTCTTCCCAACGTGGCAGGGTTTCTTCGTGGGGATCTATCTTCCCCATGATTCAAGGGACTGTTTCTGAAATACAGATGGAATATTTTCTGAAATACCCCTTTCGGTCAGGACATGACTTCTCCTAAGTGTCCTCACATGGGAAATGGGGAGTAATGGCATTGCCACCAGCCAGAGTAATGAGGTGGGGTCACAGGTTGGTGCACGTCCAGGCCCTAGAGCAGGACCTGGGCGAGAGTAACCACTCAGGGGACTCCTGCTGTTTTCCCCCAATCTCTGGCCTCTGGTACTGTGCTACCAGTAAAGTGGGAGTGTGAAAACGAGTAAAGGAAACCTCATTTAAAGTGGAGCAGGGGGAGTCTGAAGGGGGAGCTCTCCTGCACATGGCCCTCCTCATGTCCTGCATAACCAGTAAGAAGGAAGATCCCTCCCTGCCCCAGAAACAACGCACTAACCACACTTGCAGCCAAGGAGTAATCGCCACAACCTCAAACTCTTGTTCTTCTCTGATGAACTTTCGTTCAAATCAACCCTCCCCAATTGCCTCCTAAAACCTAATAAAAGCTGACCTTTCCTTTGCCTCTTTGGACTTGTCTGTGGTGCTTCCATAGTTTGCTTGTCCTGCATTGTCATTCCTCTGCTATTCCCAAAGAAACTCATTTTGCTAATAAAATAACTAGCCATTTTATTTTTGAGATTGACATCAGTTGGTGTCAGAGAAGTGGGATCCAGAGAAGACCCCCAACAACTCCGAGGCTGGTGAGCAAACAGGGGACAGGATCCACTGGGTCCATCGAGCTCACTCAACCCTGGAGTTTTAGGGTAATTTTCCTCCTGGATTCAAGTTCTGCTCACTTTGCATTGTTTGAGCTCTGCAGGTTTTATTTGGGGTCTGTTCAAACGACTTGTCCTTTCTGTTTTTATGAAGACATCACTTTCCCTGAGTAGTACTCCTTTGTTTCTGTTTTTGAAGCTTCTTGAAGTCATCCATCCTGTTCAAAAAACACATTGATTCCCCATGTTTTAGAAGAGCTATTGGAAAATAAGGCCCCCATAATTAAAATATCTTAGGGAATCCAGAGGCAAGATAGGTTCCATCTACCTACCTGGCCCCTGGGCCAGGCTCTTGTGCCTTTCTGGAAAAATGGGTGAACTTTTGAATAATTTGGAATTATAGTCACCATTATTAAGAACATTCCAACTGGATGATCATTTAAGAAGTGCACTTACAAGCAAAGGCTTCAAAATTCCAAAACTAGTTTCATTGAAAGTTTTGTTGCCAAAAAAAGCTGATAAAAAATTAAAGACACAAGAAGTACCTAATACAAAAGACTGGCATAACTCTTACTGCTGCCTTGTAACCTCCTTTACCTGAGCACTCATTTTAGTAATCCTCTGTCTGAATTGCCTTCACGGGACCATGAACAAAAGTCTGCCAAATTAATCACCTTACAGACACCCCTCTATCCACTTTCAAAAGAGGGTCCCAATTCAGGCCCCTCCCAGAATTGATAAAACAGGGATTTTCTGGTAAACTGATACATTATTCCCCTAAACAATCAGGGGGAATCTCTGGTAGATATCAGAGCCTACAGAAGGGATCCTGGAAAAACTGGCAAAAGCCAGAAAAGGGTAAAAATTCTTATCAGAAACAGCTTTTCTGAATCTCTGTCTGTAGCATCCAGTTGAGAGAGGAAAAGAAAATTTCACATTGTCCCTTCCTTTCCAAATCCAGACCCATTGGTTATTGATTCTTTGCCTCCCAGAGATAGCTATTACTTCCTGGCTCTTATTTTATGTCCTAAGAACTTGGCTTGGCTTTCTGCCTTTCTGCTGGAGACACGCAGGTGGTTGGCTCTTTTCTTTGGGCTATCTTTGGGAGTGGCTCTGGATCTCAGGAAGGTAGTATTCTATGCACCCTTTTTGGGGTCCTGTCTTACCCCCAAAGGGGGTTATTCCATACGGCCAGAAATATGTACTATTTGTTCTCGCTGGAAAATGATAAGACATTTAAAATAATTTTGTTTTAAGTAGATCTGTGGTCAAAAGTTGGCCAGATTGGAAGCTGATATTCAGAGCCTGGTAGGAATTTTTCAGTCTTCCACCTACATTAAAATTAGAACTAGGTACCCAGAAAGAAAGAAACAAATGGAGGATAATGAAGTTGGAGAGATGGATCTATGATGTCATTTAAGGTACAGCCCAATTATTTGAGAAATTGGGAGCTACTCTCCTTACCTTACAACTTGTAAAATGAGAAATGCAGCTCTCGAGGCAGGGTCACGTTCTACCCATTTGCTTCCACCATTCCCCAAACCTCCCTTATTTGTCTCAAAAGGCTTGTAACCTCTTCAAGAACTCTTATCTACATCACCCCCAATTCCTAAGACTGAAGAAAAAAGGGCGGGGGAGGAAGACCTTTTAGAAGCCCCCTCCCCATCTAGCCCACAATTTCCATGAGGTTACTTGTCAAGGACAAATACAAATCCTCAGTGTCTTCTCCACAAATACCAGTAGAAAAAGTTTTAGCCATCTGAGCAGTTAACCTCAGTTTATTCTATCTGCCACAAAACTGGATCCAGCTGTTCTCTTATGAACTAGTGAGTTTTGCATTATTATGCCCATCTCATGGCTTAAAACTTGAGAACAATAAGGTCTCTGTTTGCATCTCTCTGTATGTTCATACATCTGTGCGATACATACATGGTATTTTTTACCCCCAGATGGCGCTACCAGGATTAATTTGTAAAAGAGGATGGCAGGCTGGTGTATATATACATATCTTAAGGTGAAATCGTCAGTAGGGAGTTGGAATTTGGAGGTGGGGATGAAGAGTTTAGTCTTTAAAGGAGAGACAGAGCAATTTTCCCTAGGAAGATGAGGTGGCAAATCGTGGAGTCTGGGAAGTGATGCAGATGAATTATAGATGTACATTGAGATGGGGTGGGGGAGAGGGGTGATGTGAATCAGAAGAGCTAGTTTCTCTGTGAAATAGAAGGGAAGATCACTTGCTGAGAATGAAGGCATTATCATGGAGTTGGGCACTAAAGGGAATTGAGGAAAATGGCAAAAACTGTTCTGGGTGGGTGGGAAGCATCAGGCCTAATATTGCCTGTAGGTTCTGAGTTTGTAGACCATATATACATCTGCAAAGCACATGGAATTAGCCTTACTTCCCTTTTATCCTCTAGGTCAGGTAAGAGTGTGTGATAAAAATGGGAAAATACGGACAGAGTGATGATGCTTTACATATTGTCTTTTTCTAATGATTTTGTGACTGGTCCTCAAGAATTGAATTATGAACTCCTCTTAAGATGTCTGTAACACTTCAACAAAGGCAGAATGAAAGAGCTAGTCATTACTGCCTAGTGAACTATCTTCAAATTCAGTGGCACACGCCAATAATTACTGATTTCACACAGGCTGGTTGGAGAAGTCATCTGACCTAGGCGGGGTTCAGCTGGGAGACTCTGCTTCCATCTGCCGGCAACAGGGACAGCCGGAGAGCTTTTCTCTCTATGCCTCTCGGCCCCCTCCTCACACCACTGAGCGAGCTGGGGCTTGTTCTTATGACAACAGCAGAGATACAAGAAAGCAAGTGGAAATCGGCAAGGCCTCTTAAGGTCCAGGCTGGGAATAAGCACACTGTTCCTTCTGCCCCATGTTCAGTGGCCAAACCCAAAGTCAAGGGACCATGTTTTTCAGTTATCTGTAAAACTATTTTTTAAAAACCCCACCTCAAATGTAGTGGGTTAAACACTACGTCCAAATGTAGTGACTTAAAACAATGATTATTTATTTGCTTATGATTTTACAGCTTGGGCAGGGATTGACAGAGATGGCTTGTCTCTGCTCCATGGGGTGTCCGCTAGGCTTGGAATATCTGTGATGGCTTTTTCCTTCACGTTTGATATCTCAGCTGGAATGGCTGGAAACAGCTGGGGGCTGGCCAGGAATCTCTGCGTAGGCTTTCCCCGTGGTCAGCCGGAGCCTCCTCAGAAAATCACAGTCTTGGACTTCTTCATGGGATCTAGGTTCTCCCTAAAGGCAAAATGGAAACCTGTCTATTTTCTTAATGCCTGGGCTCACAAATGTTACTTTCACAGCATTCCATTGCTCCAAGGAGTTAGAAATCCAGTCCAACTTCAAGGGGAAGAGACACAGAGTCCAGTGATAGGTGAGGCAGTTCCAAGGTCACATTGCAGAAGAGAATGAGAGCTATTTCAGAACTACAATCAACTATGGATGAAGACATACTCTCCACCCACAATCTGGGTATGGATACAGAGAGGGACCAATAATTTAATCAGAGGGACCAATAATTTAATCAACTGCACAGCCTAATGTAAATGTTTGTATTAAGATGATTTAAGATGATTCTAGGGTCAGGCTGTTGTGCAGGTTTATCACAATCTGGAGGATGGTGAGTTGGCATCATAAACAGAAACCCACAGTGCAGAAGTGACTCCTAAAAAGACTTCTGTGTTCTTTATCTTTGATAAACACCAGAGGGTCTGCTCATTAACATAATGAAATACTAGAAATTGGTTTTCTTTAGTGAAATTTATCCTTGTTAATTAATTAGGATATTGGAAATATGGTCTTACTGGTAAATTAGTTGTGCCCAAGAATTGTGAATTCAATATTTAAGAGATTCTGTCCGAAGACAGTAAGAATTAAGTGAGCTCTGTAGTCTTTGATGCAAGGAACAATGCCCTAGACTGGAGCCTTCAGTGGTCCTGTGTCCTGCTGCTGGTTTTCCTGACTCTCATAGAAGTTTGGCTGAATCCTGCCTCTGAAAAATTATTGCATCTGCCTCAGTCTTCATGAAAAGTAGGGTTTTTTTGTTTTTGTTTTTTTGGTTTGGCGGGGCAGGGGGGAACCCAGCTCATACATACAGTGAACAGACTGGTGGTTGACAGAGGTAGAGGGGGTTGCAAAATGGGTTAAGGGAGTCAAAAGTCAAAATCACTACCTATTTCCCACCTACCTCAGGCACAGCAATATGCTGATTCCTGTGCTGTTCTACAGACTTCTGGTTTGGGGGCTCTTTATCACTCATCTTTTCCCAGTCCCAGACAGCTGGATCATCGAGGATGCCAGGTTCTGTTTCTCAGCTGACAAAAGCTGCTGTATGGTCCCTGGTTGTTGGTTCATCAGGGTATACTTACGTGGGGGGGGGGGGTACTAGAGGCGAGGTCGCCTTCAGAAATCAGTATTTCCTTGCTCCCCCAAGCTGAAACTTTGATCAGGCTGGGACCTCGTACAATTTCTCACTTTTGAGTTGCCTGTCATGGAGTTCAGTGCTTATCCGTGCAGGGAAGTTACTTAGCACTTTCTAAGTACGCGCCAGGGGCTCCCCGAGCTGATGACCGTTGGAGCAAAGTGGGAAGGCGGGCTGTCAGGAGATGTACACGGGAGAACGCTTGCAGGACCAGGAGCGGATAAAGAGAGCAGCTGACTCACTGCAGCACAGCAGGATTCAGTCTGTAAACGCTTGACATCGTTCGATTTCACTCAAACACATCAAAGCTGGTGGGATACGGTCAGGAAGGGCCTGGGAAAGCAAAGAGGAAAGGGTCTCTCTCTCTCTCTCTCCCCCGGGAGGCAGCCTTCGGCTGGAAAAACGATGCTCCAGGTGAGGCTCGAACTCACAACCTCGGCATCACCCGCACACATACCGCCGTATAAGTACCGCGCGCTAACCGATTGCGCCACTGGAGCACCCGCGCCTCGCTTCCGGTCACTCGCTACACGGCCTACGCAGCGACGCCCAGCGTCTCGGCTGGGGGCGCGGCCCGGGTGCCCCCCGCTCCCGCGGCGGGTCGGGCTCGGTGCCACCGCGCCGGGGTCTTGGCGGCGCGCGGAGACGGCGGCGGCCGCTTGCAAGGCGACCGCGACAGACAGGTGCGGACGCGCGGGCGCCCCCAGGACAGCGCTGCTCGCGCGGCCTCCGAGGGGCTGGGGGCGCTGGCTCGCACGGACGCCGCTCGGCGCCTCGCTCCGGCTCTCCCGCAACCAACGCGTTGGAAAGCGAAGGATGTTAGAGGCTGTTTGCTGCGCCAAGGGATGCGAGCAACAGCCGGTGGGGAGCGAGCCCGCAGCTCCTGGCCCGCGGGCATCCCTCGCTGGGACGGGAGGGCGGGAACCGTCGAGGGAAGACGACAGACACAGGCCCAAGAGGGGGTCTCTGGAGTCCCCGGTGTCTCACTGCTGCTTAAACGAGGTTTTAAAAAAAGACCTCATACTTCGGAGAGTTTTGAGATGAGACGGTGGGGGAAGGAGCTCTCCGTACGGGTGTGAGTGTGTGTACCCAGAGGGTGGGGTCTTTCTTGTGGGTGGGCCATGTGGGAGAGAGATTATGTAGAATTCGCTGGCACTTCTATCCCAAGCACTTTTTCTTCTCTTAAAAAAAAAAAAAAAAAGTTACCATTTTTCATGGATAGGTGCATAGGATTTGTCAAAACAAACAAAAACTGTGGTGTAAGATAGAAAAACGTGGAGTGCTGTGAAAGGTACTGTGTATATAAAGTTCCAAGGAGGAAAAAGAGCCCCTGCAGTCTTCTTGACGTTTTTAGATAGTATTTGCTCTTAAAGGTAGCTTGTCTTCCAACTTAAAGAGAAAAATTACCACCGAACTAAAGGGCACTAAACAATGTCCCACTGCCTTCAACAACACGGATAAAGGAGATTTGGACACCAGAGGAAAAGTGTACTGAATTTTTTATAGATGCACAGACCCTGAGAAAATCCTAAGCTTTTCTTATGTGGGAAATGTGTAAGGGGCTCAGCCTTGCTCCATCTTTCCTTCCTCAACCAACCTGCAGAGTGTCCACCATGGGCCAAGCAGGGTGCTAGCCCATAAGGGTGGGGTCAGAGGCATTCCATGTCTTAATATCATTCTGATGAAGGAAGTGAAGGGTGTAGTAAGACCCACTGCACCCTTAACACAAAACTGTTTTCCACTTAACGTCTTCCCAGGTATGTTTCCCTGATTATCCTGTATTCTCTCTCGAGTGCCCTTTGGTCTTGTACAGGAATACAGTGCTCCTGCCTACTCAGTATGAGAAGTTAGAACTAAGGGCATAAGCCATGGCTTTTGAGACACATGTGTGCCAAGGAAAACAGACGTTGCCGGGTGGAGACGTATGGGAAATGATACTTTTTTTCTTTTTTTTAAAGATTTATTTATTTATTTATTTATTTGAGAAAGAGAGAGAGCACAAGCAGGAGGGGCAGAGGGAGAGAGAAACTCAAGCAGACTCTATGCTGAGCGAACACAACTCTGGGATCATGACCTGAGCCGAAATCAGGAGTCAGACACTTAACTGACTGAGTCACCCAGGAGCCCCTCATTTTTTTAAGTCATCTCTACACCCAACATGAGGCTCGAACTCATGACCCCAAGATCAAGAGTCACATGCTCCATGGACTGAGTCAGCCAGGTGCTCCTGGGAAATGATATACTTTTTTAAAAACAGGGGCAACAGAGTAGGATTTCAACTTTTTGTTGGAAGGCAGAGTTCACACTTATGATGTCACTGAATGTTCCTACCAATAGGGACACAGGAAAGGACCACAAGGTTCTACTCTGGAAGAGAAGGTTAGGATGACCTCAATGTAAAAAAAGGTGCTGTAGAAAACAGAGTGCAATCAAAAGATGAACGCTGAAACAGAAAGATTAAAAGAAGAAATAAGAGAAAATGTAAACTGGGATCATTAGCATAGGAGAAGGGGGGGAAGGGGCTATGATTTCTGGGAAGTGACAATGTCAGGGAATGCTGAGCATCAGCAACAACCTTACTTCTCTTGACATCACCAAGGAATGCATTTGGCATATGCCATTTTTCCCCCTCTTTCTATTAACAATTAATTATTTGCTGGGATCCTCCCGCGTGTGAAGCATGGGGCTAAGTGTGATATCAGGGAGGTTACGTCAGGGCTACTGTCCTCCAGGGACTTCCAGGCCAGGTGGTGAGACAGGGCACCCAGATACCCAGGACTCGTGTGGGTCTTTAAGAATGGGGAGAAATCCCAAAGGAACTGAGGAGATCGAACGCATTTACCTTCCCCTCACATTTTTTCCAATCAGCACCCTTTTGTGTGAAGCGTGGGATCGTCAGACCATACTGCATTCTCATCCCCGTGGGCACTTTCACCGGCTCGGTCCTGCTGTGGGGGGCTTGGAGCCTCTCCACCTGCGTGAGGAGAGGTGCCAGGCGGCTCCCAGCTCCTATTCCGTGCTCTCTTCTCCATCTGCGCTGGTGAGGTCACAGGTGGGAGTCCTTCATCAAAATCAAGTTGGTTCTCTTCTTCCCAAGAATTGTCAGCCTCTCTTTCCACCCCATCACTCTCAGCAGGAACAGTGGCTCATTTCAGAATGGGGGTGGGGGGCGGGGTCAGGACTTTAGGGACACCAGCCCAGCTAGAATCACAATTCTAGAATCATTATTCTAGAACCACCTTCTAGATCTTTTTGCAGCTTCCTCTCCCTCCATCCCTCTGCTTCCCACCAGCCCCCAGTATTTTGTCTTCACAATCACGTTCTTCATCCTAGATAAGGCACAGGAGGAAGAAGATCCCCTTGACCATCCTGGCTCTGGGCTGGGGTGGTGTTGTGCTGGGCGGAGCCTCTTAGAAACTTGTCAGGGACTACTAAGGAAAAAGATAATCCAATGCAAATGAAAGGAGAGAGACAAAGTTGGGGAGCTAGCGGAAGTAAGGTCTTGGGACTTCGCCCTAAGGCTGTAGACTAAGCTGACCAGACACGTTGTGGGACAGGTGTCTGTGTGTTCTTGGCATTGCTGCTACGAAGTCTGTATATTTTGAAAGAAACGAGCTCACACAAGGAAGAGAAAGTCGCGTTTGTCTACTCGTCTTTCATCCTCTTCGCTCAGCGCCACGCTGGTTTTCTTATCTGGTGAGTGATCTTGGGGCTTTGGGAGTTCTTGGCGTAGGTCCTGAATCCAGAACCGTATCTGTGGGTTTCCACGCTTTCCCTTGAGTGCTGTTAGTTCCAGGCACAGATTCAGTGCCATGGCATCGCCTTTGTTCACTGCACCTGCTCCTGCTCTATAATGTTAGAATTTTGCCTTCATAGAGGACCTAGAATCCATTTCTTCTGAACATTCTGTAAGAACCATGTCTTGGAGGTGAGAGGAAATTTGTAAAATAGATTATAGTGAGGCACGGGGTGGGTGGGGGAAAGAAACGGGAGGGACAGAGGAGTCTGCACTTTGGGTTCCTACACCACACTCGCATTGGTCAAGCCTGTTTTTAAAAATTTAGAATTGTTAAATTTCTTAACATATGTCAAGTATCATAGTCACTTCATCTTCAGTAGGATCATTCTTGCATCAGGAATTCTCTGCTTCGTCAGCTCCCATCACTGTTGGCTTCGGTGAGTTTTACAGCAACCAGTCCAAGTGGACCCAAGCAAATACCAGTCACAATGGTGGAGAAACCTGGGAAAAGATGGCTAGCCTGATCTCAGTGGTGGTGAGAGGCTAACTGTAACAGAAACATCGTGTCCAACCTGTAATTCAAGACTTCACAGCCGCACACACACTCCTATTTAATCGCTGTGTAAGACTAGAAAGAGTTGCCCGTTGCTAATCCTTGTTCACATTTGGGTTAGGACTCCAGGAGTTTAGGTTTTTCTAAGAGAGAATGGAATCTTTTCACTATTTTATTATTCAGGACTCTTTGTTTCAGGGAACAAAACCTTATCCAAAACTACCTTCAATGATGACAAAAGTCTGAATTTATTGGAAAGATGCAGGGGTAGCTCATAGACTCAAAGGAAGTCCTGGTAGAATCAGGGCCACACAAGGGACTTTGGGGACTAGAACCTGGAGCTCATTTCCTTCAGGATACTTTTTTTTTTTTTAGTAATCAGTGAAGGTTAATGGAATTTCCTGATCCATAAATATAAACATTATCCTGAATTCTCCTTGCTCATCACTTTTGATGAATCACCAAGGCCTATCCTTTCCACCTCAACCAAACCTCTGTTCCCCTTTCTGAGCCCTCCTCACGCTCAGTGGCCAGAGCAGTCCTTGTCATTTCTGCCCAGACTATGGGGTCTCCAAATGTGGCTTCTCCCCCACGGCAGTCTGCCCCTAGTGGTGCCTGGTTCAATCTTCCTAAGACACAGAACTGACAGTGTTCTCCTTAAATGGTTCCATTTTTCAGATCTCTGGGTGGCTCGGTTGGTTAAGCATCTGCTCTTGGCTCAGGTCCTGATCCCAGCCAGAGTCCTAGGATCAAGTCCTGCGTTGGGCTCCCTGCTCCGAGGGGAGCCTGCCTCTCCCTCTGCTTGTGCTCTCTCCCTGACAAACAAATAAGTAAAATTAAAAATAAATAGGGAATAAATAATAATAAATAAATAAAATTTAAAAGTACATATTTTGCCTTCTTCTTGCCCTCAGGATAAATTCCTTATCTTGATAAATAAAGTTATTTACAAGTTGGCACCAACCTATCTTTCAAAATGTTTTAATTTTTTATTATGTGCATGTCATACATGCAAAGAAAGTATTAAAATGTATAGGAAATGGGTACCTTTCCAGCCTCTTTTCCTGCTGCCCCAGTTCCTTTCTCCGTGCCGATCCAAGCCTGGTTCTACCGCATGAGACTGCTTTCATCAAGTATACCGGGCACCTTCTGCAACTTTTAATCTTGCACAGCCTGAACCCTTGGCCCTGTATTTCCTTCTTCACAAGGTCAAATTTGTTTCTCCTTCGAGACTAAGCTTCGCTGTGATCTGGTCAGGGAGAGCCTCCCCCAACTTCTCCTCCAGAGTTCATTGCTTGGCTTCCACGCCGCTCACGCATTTTCTTCTTAATTTCTGGGGTAGCACTTCTTCTGTTTTATTGTAATTACGAGTTTAGATTGGTCTCTCTGACTAGATGTTAGTTCCTTGAGAAATGAGGATAAAGGTTTATCTGGGAATCCTTAGGGGTTCAAACAGTAAATGCCTTTTGAGTTATTGAGATGAAATTTTAGAAGGCAGGGATGGAATTGGACATTGCCCTCAACGATGATGACGTTTTATTGGCAGCTGAAATATCGGCCAGGCCTTGACCTGTGTTCTGTTATTTAATCTCACAGCAAACCTGCAACGTGACAATCATCCTCATACTGCAGACAAGGTAATGCAGTGACTGAAAACTTAATTTGTCCGGATTTCACATAGCTAAAAAAAAAGGCAGAGTCAAGATTTTAACCTGGGTCTCTTGCTCTACCTGCTCTTTCTATTCACATCAAGTTTCTTCTCGTGAACAATGATAAGAATAGAGAGTAAAATTAAGACAGGAAATGTTAAACTGCGATTATGCTGGAGATGAGCCGACCATGATAATGAAACAAATTTAAAATATTGACAGCTATAAAGACGCTGCAAAAATAAGTGTGGGAACCACTGAGAGATATATGTGTTATAGACAAATGTAGGTGGCATAAATTACTGATTTCTGGAATTAATAATTTAAGAACCCTGCTCCACCCTGGAGAAGCAGATGGAGGCCATAGTTTCGGGTTGAGCACCAGCCCTGGGCTCTGTGTTGCCTACATTAGCCTCTGACACTTCAAGTCTAGAAAGCGTGGGATCATTTTATGGTGCAGTTACAAAGATCTGTGATGTATGGCATTATTAACAGCCACAGTTACACAATTTCAAAGTCAGATTCCATATGTAAGCATGTATAATTAATGTCATATGCAATTCATGTACTTGCACTGAATACAGTACTGAACACAAACTATAGGTCAAATCCCTTCTTTGAGGCTCTGGAAGGATCTGGAAATCTAGCTATGGTCTAATGTAGGTGAATGTAAGCTCTCAGCTCTCGAAAATGCTTAAAAAATACTTATTTCAGGTGCCTGGGTGGCTCAGTCGTTAAGCGTCTGCCTTCGGCTCAGGTCATGGTCCCAGAGTCCTGGGATCCAACCCCGCATCGGGCTCCCTGCTCCGCGGGAGGCCTGCTTCTCCCTCTCCCACTCCCCCTGCTTGTGTTCCCTCTCTCGCTGTGTCTCTCTCTGTCGAATAAATAAATAAAAGCTTTAAAAAAATACTTATTTCATTTGATTTCAAATATGGGGCTGGAGCGGAGTATAGCTGCTAGTCCTGCTTGGCTGAGCCCCTCGCCGTCCCCAGTACCACTGCCCCCAGGCCTCCTTTCCAACAGAAACATATTTGTATTCACATAACCTTCCCTATACTTCCTTGGCTTTGGAGGAGATGGACCCCATTGTCAGGTCCAAATAAAGAATTATGATTGACCAAATCAATCACAGTGGTCCTACTCTGGGAAATAATTGGATTAGGTGAGTGTGTGATGCAAATCTAGCCAGTGTGGGGGAGATCCACTGGGAGCATATAGGAGAAGTTGTCCTCAACAAAAGGTACCAAAAAGAGGCCTGTCTGCTTTTTGTTTTCTCCGGGACTTTAAGATTGTGAGAGTTTGAGGAACTGCAGGGAAACCAGCTGCAGTATGAGATCTGTTAAGTTGAGAAGGACAGAGAGCAAAGAATTGTTTAGAATGTGGGTCCTGATGGATCCACTGAATTAACCAGGCATGTAGCTTCCCTACCCTCCTTACTTATTATGTGTGATAATAAAACCACTTTGTTTAAGCCAGTGAATATTACAGTTTCAGTTGTGGATCTATTGCTGAATTTCCCATTACCGGGGATGGATCTTTAGAGGTAGATCTCGTATAAGTTTTGTAATAAGTTTTGTATAAGCATTATGTTCTAAATCCTCCTGATCACTGGCATTAGGAAATCTCAAAACCAACCACATAAATGGTGTGAAAAATGTCAGTCTGGTGTGCATTTCGTTCAGTAAGCTTTCTCTTTCATCTCATCAGACTAGACAGTCTCTTCACTTAGGAGGAGGCCTACTTCTCAGCCACTAGCTTGGGCCCAGCTCCAGCTCCTGAGCACAGAAGCCGCCACTGTGTGCCTCCAAGCTGTCCTCAGGGATCTAGAAGGCCCCTGCCGGACAGTCCTCCGCTGCTCTCCCATTTAAACATCAGGGTTAGAGTGGCACGGAGTCACAGACCTGGGATGCCTACCTACACCACAAGCTAGGCCTTTTTCCTGATGCTCCCAGGCACTTGTCTCAATTCTTCATGCAGCAGACTTTTAGTGGAAAAGTAGTCCTTGTAGACACTGAAGGTGCTGCCCTCAAGGAATATACAATCCAGCGAGGAAGACCGCTGAGCCAACAGCAGTTTACAACACAATGCCGCAGTTGATGGGCGTGCTCTGCACCTAGGAATATAGGGAAAAAAACCCAAACTGGGTAAGAATTAGTCCCATTAGGCTTGCAAGAGCGTTTCCTTACTCCATCTGTTCATGCTGGTCCCTGATTCCCGGTTTCCTTCAGTTCTCCAACAGCTAAGCCGTAAAAAAGCCATCATCTGGGGCTTGGCGGGTCCTTCACCACGAGGCCAATGACCTGAGGTTGGCAGGATATTGAACTCATGAGTCTTCAAGATCCACTACAAATCTTTACATTCTCTTAGCTGGGAAACTGGAGAGCAGAAAAACCGGAAGGGCGCCGAGTGCACATGAGCCACATCCAGGAATTGGGTGGTATAAAAATGCACACGCCTCATAAAGACTAATTAATGATGCTCTAGAAGATGTTGTCATCAGCAGGGCCAGTAGCGCAATGGATAACGTGTCTGACTACGGATCAGAAGATTCCAGGTTCGACTCCTGGCTGGCTCGGGATCTCCACTTATTTTGGGGGGAAATGGGGGTGGCCAACGTGGCTCAAATAATCCTTCTGAAGCTGTTTTATTATGAGGAGGGCCTCATAAAAGTTGCATTATAACTCTTGTTCCATCACCACACCCCTGAGAAGGATTGAGGGAAGATGAGGTGTGGTTGGGAAAGACATACAAAGGAGCAAAACAAGAATCTGGCACAAATTGACTAACAATATCTTCTACACCAGCCCATTTTGCATGAAAAAGCTCCCGTTCGAGAACGCTTGCCTCTTTGCTAATGCTCTCTTGAGAATTAACAGAAGCCTCAGAGAATCCTGCTTCATTTCCTCCAGGGTTCAGCTGTCCAAGTGCACACCAAAACAATCGACAGCGATCCCATAACCGACAGAGAAGCTGCTGAAGGATGAGGGCAGAACGCGGGAATCACGGATCCAGAGGCCAAACCTCCCGGAGGGAGAAGCGGCTGGTAGGCGATGAGCCCTTCACACAGCGACAGGGACGACCTGGATCTCGTGTGTACCAAGGGACCAGGGCACGGGGCTGGGCTCGGCTGGGAGGGCGTGGCGGCGCAAAGTGCAACGGGCTCCCCCCGCAGGTGTCCGCAGGGCAGCCACCCCACGCGGCGCGGTGCACCCCTCCGGCTCCGCGCACCCCTCGGGCTCCGTGCCTCCAAAGTGACAGGTCCCGGTGGCTCCCGCCGAGAGCGCTCGTCCCCACCGGGGGTCACGGACGCACACGCGAGCGGGCCAGCTGACAGAAGAAGGGCAGAGACCAGATCCTGGCCGGTTCAAGGACGAATTTTTCTCTCCTAGTTTGAGACCGATGGTGGAAGAGTGCGGGAGGAGGCCGAGAGAATGCAGCATCAGGAAAGAGAAAAGGGTCTGGGGTCAGTGGCTCCTTCCATCCTGGCTGTGCTGTGGCCTTGTAGAATAATGTAGCCCAAAATTTGCCTTTTAAAGTTTGGAAGAGGAGATACATTCCTGGAGGCAAAACTCAGATGCCACCAACACCACTGCCCAGGGAGCCCCGCCAGTGACAACCACTATTAAGAGCACTGGTGAGTACCCTGCAGAAAGAAAGTATTTAGGAATCTGCACTGGCACTGCCTTCCTACTTTCAAACTCATTGGTACCAGGCCTCCGGGTGTACTCACGCTGCGTTCTGCTTTGGGAATTCCTAACAAGGTCATAGCTATCTCCCGGTCCCAGATCAGTAACAAGGTCATGGCTATCTCCAGGTCCCAGATCACTAGCAAGGTCATGG